>NC_136613.1:30648197-30660697 GCF_933228915.1 Telmatherina bonti | reverse complement strand
ACACTCATCTTTCTGCGGGAGAACTACATTCACACACAAGCTCATGCCTCATTTTCTCTAAGTTTTTTTAAAAGTCCATTTTAGTATGATTTTTTTTTAATTATTATTATTATTATTATTATATAGAAGAAGCTGAAGAAGCTGGCGCTGGATGGATGGATTATGTGTCATTTAATGTGTTTTCATTTGATTTAAAGAAAAAAAAATCACATGAATCATGCTCAGGACATGAACGACAGCATGTCTATGCTTCAAACAGGCCAAATCACAGACACACACTCCTTGTTTTTTAAACTTTTATCTATCATTCTAGCACATTCAGAAACTCCAACTTGTGCCCGTGTCTCTGTCCGCTAAATCCTGAAGTGTAACATATCTCAGATAAACAGGCTTGCTTGTAATTAAACACCTCAATGAGCAGATTATGAGTTTCCCCATTTGGAAATTTCATTACCATTCCTATAATTGGATTCCAAATTTAATTAGAGTTCCTGGGCTAAACAACATGTGATTCTGGGCTGAATGCAGTCAGAGGTCTTGAAAACCAGTTTAACCCTCCTTTCTTTTCGGACACCTTGGCAGAAAACACTGACTACAACAACAGAGAAGAGGCACAAAAATATGTCACACTAACTTGGTCCGTGGCTTTTAGGTAAAGAAATGAATATTTACCGATAACGGCTGTAATATTAAAATGTGTCTTACATTTATTGCCATAGCACTCTCTAATAAATGAATTAACTCAAAATTT
Organism: Telmatherina bonti; assembly: GCF_933228915.1. Taxonomy (NCBI): domain Eukaryota; kingdom Metazoa; phylum Chordata; class Actinopteri; order Atheriniformes; family Telmatherinidae; genus Telmatherina; species Telmatherina bonti. Next base: position 30,659,946 of record NC_136613.1, on the reverse strand, counting down.
AGCACAATATGATAAAGATAAGTTATTGTTAAAAACAAAGAAAAGAAATATGAACTTAAAGGTATACTCCAGAATGTTTTGCAATTTTCTCAGTAATGCATCTCCTATCAACAGCTAATTTGGCGTCCATCTTGCATTGTACTTGTACAGGGACTTGATCTGTCACTTTCTCTTGTTCTCTTTGTCTCTTCTGAAGATAATCGATGTGTCCGAATGTACAAAATAGTTCCTAACCCCTCATTTGCTACATAGGACTAAACTATGTAGCCCATTGTATAGTGATCTCATTCTGTTGGCAATTCAGACATGAACCTGGCTATTTACTTCCTCGTTGCAGATCACGTGACTACCAGTTGTCACCACAGCAACCATGACATGTCGTCCCAAATCCAATCCAAACTCGTGTGAAAATGTTTTATTTCATTATCTTGTACATATTTCTTTCTTTATTGCATATCTTGAATTAAAAAAATATACAAACTTATGATATTTAGTTTGTTTTAACCTGCTTTGACATTCTTGTCACTTGTGTGGTTTTGAGCTCCTGCCTGCAGTGCGTTGTGGTCTACATTGACCCATCTAAATAATATCAAATTAAATTTGTTTGTATCTGTAACATCTTTCATACATAAAGCAGTACAAAGTGTTTTACATATATTATAATAACAAAGAAAAAAAAACAAATGGACACCCCTAATCCCATGTTCCATTGCACAACTTTAAAAACATATCTCCTGTCGCTAAAACCAAAAACTAAATAAAGAATGGAATATTTAAACATCTGGCTTGACACACCGCAAGGAAATAGTATCCTCAGGATCCCTTAACACCAGCGCCAGCCCACCCATAACCGCAGAGGCCGTCACCACTGGAACTGCCATGACTCAGGCTAGGCCCAGATCCACTCTACAGCCACAAGGCTGCAATGCAAGAGCTACCCCATCAAAAGCCATCCCTATGGCAACGGCCTGCCGGACTGAATAGGCATGGCCCCCAGTGTGGAGGAAAACACTGGAATTATTTACATATTTAAATAATAAAGTGATAAAGTATGCTAAAAAAATAATAAGTAAATAAAAATAAAACAATAATAATCATAATAATTAATCCCGAAATAGACTAAAAACCAGATAAGATTATCTAAAAGCTACCATAAAAAGGTGGGTGTTGTGCCTCTATTTAGAAACATAAATATTCTAGCCTAATGACCATCAATGCTTGTTACTTTTCAAAATGCATTGGGGGTCATTTTAAGTGCAGCACTTTTCTGTCTCTGAACATTCAGACACCCCTAGAAAATGGCGGGACTACTACATCGGACACTATGTAGGGAATAGTGTGGCCATACGGACACAGCCTGTGTTTTCTTGCTGATGCAGCCATGGATCATGTTCATGTCAGCTGGTGTGTTTAAAACTGTTTCTTAGGATGTGATGCATGTTGGGAAGTCATGTGCGATTGTAACACCATTACTTTTGTCAGTAACTAATTCTGTATTGCATCATATTCAAATAAAGTATCTTAGTTCCAGTTACCCTGTGATGCATTTGTTCATTAATCATTTTTGGCCATCAGTTGCGCGTCTGTCTGTTTACAGTGATGATGTCGCAGGACATGGGCAGTGTTACAACTTGTTGGGCTTGGTTTTCTGTCAAATTGCTTTTAAATATCATCAGTTGTCTGCGATGGACTGGCGAGCTGTCCAGGGTGTACCCCACCTTTCGCCCAAAAGACTGCTGGGATAGGCTCCAGCGACCCTTCATCGGACTAAGCAGTTAGGTTAGGATATCATCAGTTGTTGATTTTTTGTCTTGTTTTCTGTCATGTGGTTGTTTACTAATTTTTACTTTGCTCCCTTTAGTTGTTATGATTTTCTCAGAGCTGTCTACAAAAAGGCAAAAACCCCTGGATTTGAAACAGGAAAAGTCAACACAACAGTCCTTTTTATCAGGGACATATGCCGACAACCCCGTTTCCTTAGTTACCACGAACGGCACATCCCTACCTACATACACATGCACAACAGAGAAGTAAAAGTAAAGTAGAATTCCTGCTAAGTTTTTGGATCTACTGATGCATTTAGAAAAGGTGTTTTCACTAACAGGCTCATCTACCTTGCAGTGAACCTGAGCTAATAATAGTTACCTGGTTTAGTGACAGGTTGGCTGCCGGATAGGACTTTTACTTTCTATTTCTATTTTATACACCTCTGTTAAAATAGCTCCCATTAATATCCTCATCACGTAATTTTAAGAATTTTCTTTAAATAAAAGGAAGTAGTTTGTACCTGCTGCTAATTTGTGGAATCACTCTCAGTAAATCACAAGCGAAATCAGCCCCAAATGCAAAAGCCTAGATGGCACATGCAAATTACAACTCTATTACTACTGCAATACAAATTACCCACGTTGGTCAACGTGGTGCATTTTCACAATGAAGGCTTAGAAATTATACAGTTATTTACATGAATTATTTCCATAAAGCATCTTAAGTTTTTGATTTTTAGGTTGACGCGAGCCCAACTTTGTTTCCTTCAAAGGGCTGCTATTTTTAAATTTTAGGACATATTTAGAAAAAGTTTTCATTTTCTTCTCAGTTGCACTTTTTAAAAAGGTTTTGTGGTTTTCTTTCAAAAGGCGTGACATAAAATGTCTTCTACAGAAACAGCTTCTGCTTAAAGTTTGATGAAGTGAATGAGTAGAGACATTATCTGAGAGGGTACTTAGCTAAAACTTTAAATCCCTCCTTTTTTTGTGCTTTTTATTTTTATTTGGGAATCATTTTCTCTTGTTGGACCTTTTTTTTATTCTGTGTTTCTGCACATAAGCACAATAAGTTCTGTAGAAATCTGAGCTTTAAAGGGTTCATAATATGGCATTTCAAGTTTTCTGAGCTTTCTACAGTGTTACAGTGTTGAATCCTCATCAGACATGTGAACGACACTGTTTTTTTATCACCTAAACGCATATTTGAGTTTGAGTTTGAGTTCCAGCACTCTCTCCATTCGGTTTCCATGGCGACGAAAAATGCGTCGTTTTAGAGTTTTTTTCTACTTGGAAATCCTTGTGACGTCCAGGGGGATAAGGTTCGGTGATTGGTTACCTTCTACTGGTTAACAAGGGCATGTACAAATACATCAGGCGGGTGGAAAACGTGGGATAAAGTTATTTCCAACGATGGCTGGTGAGTTTACCAAAGGGAGACATCCTGCTGCATTCGTTGCTGTGGGTTGCTGTTTTCCACTTTGTTTTCAAGCTCTGATTCAGGTTCCAACATGTAGGGCTGTATGATGTGTGTTGACATTGTATTTTGTTTTTTTTATTGAGTTTATATGAGCCTAATCCTTCTGTTTATGAGATGTTACAATGACGGTGAAAGCAGTTGCGGTGCACGCTCCCGATGTAGCGCAGTGGCGGGAGGCGGAGCTTAATGCAGAAGAGTCTCAATCCACTCGTTTTGCCCACAGGCTGATCTGACAGCCTACGGAGAGGGTCGGTCTGAAGTAAATAAAGTGATTTGTGACAATAACTCGATCAATCCCAGCCCTTCTGGTCTCAGAAATAAAAATAAATTAGCCTGAAATCCACATAATAGTTCCACTTTAATGACATTACATAGATTTGAAAAGCTGAAAATTTTTGATAATTTGTCAGTGACTAGTGATAGCAGGTCATGAATCCAGACTAGTTTACACATTTCCCTACTGCACTGTTTCCTTTGTATTTCCATGAAGCTCTCGTTGGGCAGTCAAAGCTGCCCAACGAAAAACAAACGACATACAGGGACAACCATCAGCTGTGGCATTATTAAATTCTGGACATGAAGGCAGCTGTGCCTATTTCAAGTGAAACTGGGTTGGAGTTAATTTAATAGGTTTATAGGAGACTATTTGTGGTTTAAACACAATTATCCACACGAGACACAAGAGCATATTGGAAATGCCAAACAGGACATAGAAGGAAACAAAAGACTGATGCATTTAACCTAATATTACATTAACAGGGTATGACTTTCAGGTCCATTTCATATGCATTTTTAGACATGATTGGGTTCAGAGACAATGCTGTTTGTCTTGTTATCAGTTTGTTAAATGGAGCCCACACTTATGTCAGACAGTGTTACAATGCTAAATGGTTCTTAGTTATTTACAACTTAAAAATGTTTGTAAGTACATAATAATAAAACAATTTCAAATAAAAATTAACGGGCTTAACAGAATTATGTTACCAACTAAAGAGAAATAAATGTGTACTATACCACTGAGATGAAGCAGTTGTCATTCTGGACAGGCCTCACTTTGAGACCACCTTGTCTCAGTAGAAAGCACTAAAACCGAAGAAACTTCTGGACCTTTCCTGTCCTGGAAACAGGTTTTGGACAGTAAACACCTTGAATCTGATGCAGAACTTGTTATATTTTATGATGGCCAGTAAAAAAAAAAAAAAAGGAGATTAATTAAATGAAATGAAACATATTTTTCAGAGTGAAATTGCAATGTTTAGGTAGCTTTTTTTTTTTGGATAGTGAATGTTGTCTTTTCAGCTTGAATTGTAGCTATAAATTTATTCAGTTTGTTGTTATTTTGCTAAATATTTAGCTAAATAAATCTTGAATAAGAAATCAAACACACCATTTGACTGGAAAACTCTGTCCGCTGTGGTGATCAAGCTTCAAAATCCCCTTTCAAACCTATGATAGATAAAACGATGGGAGTTCCATTCCTAAACCAATTTAATTGTAGCCTTTCCTGCGTACAGATGGTTCATCATTACACATCAATTACAGAATTACTTTCTAGATTACTAGACTTCTTCTGTTACAGATTACAATGGTTCATTTGTGTTCAATGGTCAAAGCCTCCTATCTGTCCCCTGTGTTCATTTTATGCATATTTCAGAATATATTTCAGAGAGTTTACGAATGCTTACCTAAACCCAGCAAAGAGAGCAGCGCCTACAGGAATTTACGGAATAGGGTTGCATGGGATATCTAATCGTCGGCCAGTGAAAGGACCACAGAAGAAAAAAATAGAAATGGCAGAAATTTTTGAACGAAGGCTGTGGCACTGAATCTACAAACACATATGATGTTATTAAACCCCAGCAAACCAATCAAGACTGGTTGCAAAAACTAACCTCAGGTCTCAAAAGCAAACTCAGAACTCTGCATCGTCCTCTGGTGAATGTGTCAACCAACAAAAAGGATGTATCATGTAAAGGAGGCACAACTTATTGCGCATGGAAAGTAAGTGTGACTAATGCTTTATACCAGGGAGTGTCTGGCTCTGGTCCTCAAAAGCTACAGTCTTGCAGGATTTAGTTGTCTAGCTGCTCCAACACACCCGATTCTAATCAAATGTCTCTCGTCAACAGCTTGTTGTCATGTTCTGCTCAAGCATGTAGACTAGTTAATCCGATTTAGGTGTGCTGCATCAGAAATCAAGACCTGCAGGACAGCAGCCCTTTGCGGACCAACTTTGAACACCCCTGTTCTACACATAAGAAATGACGGAGCATCTTGTCCATCTTCTGCTTCCTTCCGGCTTGTAATTTGGCATGTTTCTGGGCCATAGAACGTAGCGTACCCACTGTAGAACTTTACAGCTGATATGCAGCCCCTGCAGGAAAGAAGAAGAAGCCACAATGCATTTAATAGCTACAGAGCACTGCTGGTCTACAGCACGGACTTCTCTTTCTGAGGATGTAGATTATCATGACTTCCTCAGCCACCCAGCCATGTTTGTTGTTGTCTGAAAATGACATCAGAACTATACAATCCTCGGATGAATGTGTTAGCTAACACCATGCCAACGGAAGGGACAAATGTGTGTAGGAGGGCAGCGTTTGAAATGGAAGTACCTATTTTAAATCATAAATGGGGCTTAAGAGAAATGAATGTACTCTGCTGTGCCAACCTCAAAAATGGTATTATTGGTCGATTCCCTGCTTTGTCTGCTTTACAAAACTCATACAAACCTACAAGTTATTCACCTTTCCAACTTCTCAGTGCGAAAAAGAAAATGCAGTCAGTGAACTGGGATTTCCTGACACCAGAATATATATGTATATTTTGCTGAAAGCTTTTGGAAAGGCCAATAGAAAGGCTCCTTTAGAGGGATTTTGTTTCTGCAAATATTCAACAATGATATGAACTTTTCTTTCTGATGCTAAGCAGATTGGTCTGCACAGATTGTCTTGTGTTATAGTAAGACAAAATGCTGAAGTCTTTTCAGTAATTGCATATTCATAAATGTAAAGACAATTGGTTTGGGTTGGTGTAAGTTTTCCATTACAGAGGAAAGATGTGCTCCATAAGAGCCTGGAAAATTAGTTGTCTGCTCGTTACTTCTAAAGCAAAAATTAGTTGACACACAACATCTATGTTCTGACACATACAGTCCATGTTAATGGAACTAACATGGAACTAACTAAGGCCGCCGGTATGAGTTACTTTCAGCCCATTCAGAATGGTCTAATTTAAGTCTGCTTAAAAAAGTGTTCCGATCATTGGAACAACAAATTCCATTGTTTGTCACAGTTGGTCTTGTTGATAATGCCATGGCATTTTTTCTTTTTCAGCTGTAATTAGCTTTGGAAGAATCTTCCAAAAGCAATAACCTCCTTTTTTCTTCCTTTACTTTTTAGCCATTTTTCTGCCTGTTTAAGTACTCTTCAGTCATTATTTCTAAAATATCCTTTCCTCAGTGTTGTAAGATTTTTGACGCTTTTCACATGCAACTTGTTATTTAATTTCTTTTGAGGGGATAACCCACTGTACACAACAATCACCGATATGATTCATAAATGCATTTATTTTATCTGTTGAACCATTTACTGAAAGTTAACTTTTTTCAGAAAAAGTCTTTGCTGCCAATTGTCAGATTACTTTATGTTCTTTCTTACTTTCTTCTATGGGGTTTTGCTTTATATGTTCCGATCCTGGAGAAGATGCTACATGAATTTATTCTCTGTGAACAACAATCATCGTACTTTTAACGTTCACGAAACACACTAAATATAACAGCCTCCAAGTGGCAAGTCCCCAAACTCTACATGGCCTTTTTCTTACCTTTAGAGCTGTGCCAAACCTAAATGTGTCAATATAAAACGCCTATATTTCAAAAAGCTTTTCAAATGTCACTTGAAAGGTTTTACTCTCTCATGATGCAGCTTTTCAGATGTGTTGATATAAAAGTAAGTGACAAAATTATAATGGGAACACTTTTTTTGCATTTACACATAACAGGACATGACATAGAGGCTCACATAACAAGTTTATGTCAGGCAAATGACTTGTTTTGTCTTCTGATGAGACAGCAGCAGTGGAAACCACAATGGCTGCACCGAAGTGCAAAATGGTTTTGTATCTCCGTCCTCCTTTTCGCGGGACAAGATTTACCCAAATCATGATTTATGCACTAAATGCAATGGAAATGCATGCAAATCGCAAGTCTATTTTATTTTAAAAATATATTTTTTTATTTAATTTCTTCCTGGGAGGAGAGGGGGGTGTCGGTGTATTAAAAAAGGCAAAATACAGCAAATGTTCTTTTTTGTGAAATTATAAAATGAATGTTGTCTGAGTAAAGTCACTGGATCATTCATATTACGCCGATATGTCCTCCTCCTCCTCCCCCCTTGCATCCCCCACCTGCACACTTGGTGGCTCACACATGGGCAATCCAAACATTGTTAATTTCCTTTGCTCTTAAGAAAATGCCTCAAAAATTGGCTGCTGAGGGTTCTATACTTATTGCAGCCATTTTGTTGGCCACTGAGTGCAGATTAGTAAAATCAGTCAGTGGGAGGAGCTTGTGCTGGTAGCAGCAGCAGGAACAATAATCCAGGTAGTTGGATAATTACGGTCACCACAGAGGTGACAGAAATACCATTATTATAGATTTAAATAGGACTTGTAATAGCTGTGGCGATAGAAGGGTTAGAATTAGATCTATTCATGGTGGTTCTGCTGGTAATTGGACATATTCCTCTACCATTGGTGCTTCTAGTGATTCTTGAAATTAACTTTTTTTTTAACAATGACTGAAAGAGAGAACCTATTTCATAGTTTTCCTGCTTCCAAAGCATAAAGGGTCGACTTGACAAAGTAGTGATTGAATGAGAGGTTATCCCAGACTTGCGGAAATGCATGCATATGGAAGAGGCCAGCTCCTTTGTAAACATGCTATTCTGCACAATGGAACTGTATGCGGATTTAGAGGGCAGAAATGCTCTCACATGATTACAGTTTTTGCTGGACCCACCGGGTTCTGGACTCTCGGGTGATACATGGAGTACCTCAAGATCTGCTATTCAGTACTACTGGGGATAAAATACATACAATACATCCAATAAAGAGGCACAGCACCAGGAGAGCCACCCATAAAAGCAGATAAAATAAAACAAAATGAGAAAGAAAGCAGCAAAACAACAGTAAAGCTTGACGAGTTCACCTGGATGACTCACCTACCTAACCTCACAGCTGCAGGAGGAGTAAAAGAATTAGTAATGAATAAATGTCCGCTGCCCAGATTTTCACATTAAACAGTGCATTTAACTTTCCTGCATTAAAGATTTAAAAATGTTTTATTTTACTTTTGTAGAGGTAAATAACGTATTTTACAGCAGCTCAAACTAGAATATAGATTCTGTAGCATTACAAGAATGACAGTTTTAGCAGTTCGCTAGTGACAGAAAGACAAATAGTTATGGATGGATGCACAACTTTTCATGGTTGCAACATGCATACCCGACATGAATAAATGAAAATGAGGGAGCGTAAAACTCTCCAGAAAAGTTGTTATTCTTCTTTCATATTTTTTTTTATGGAGCTGTTATGTTTAGGCAGACTTTTTGTTTTCCCTTCCAATTTATCTGCATTAATACCATGGTCTGTTAAACTTTTAACACCAACTGATGTGCATTAATTTTGTATATATGCGCATGTAGTTCAGCAAGTTAACTCACTGTTTTATCACTTTGTTACAGGCATTACCATAGCAACGCATTCATCAACTGATTCAGATCAGCTGACTTTTGTCAGACGAGAGAAACACGCTGTAGCTTGACAAAGGTTGTGTAGTCAATAAAGTACATTAGGCCAACATAAAACAGTTCCTATACTTTAGCATTTTTGGCAAGTTTTGTAAAAAATAAATAAACAAATAAATAAAGATTTGTTATAAAATGTTTCCTATGACTCTGTGTCATGCATTAAAACCGTATAATGCGCAGATCTGTTTAATCCTTAGGTATAAATGGCAGGTTAGGTTTAGGCATAATAATGGTGATGGTATGGACATTAAATCAAGATGTCATTTACTGTATTTGCATGACTTAGAAGGCTTTTAAGGTGTTGAGGTGATCTTCCTAACTTAATGTGGTGCTAAGAAGTTGCTCTTGTATCAAAGACAAACAATGATGGTGGTTTTTGAAAGGTCCACTGTACGGAACAATTGATGGAGATAAAGTGGTTTCACCCTAAAGCAAGGAATGTAACAACTGGATTTAATTTGCCAACAGCAAAGCAAAAGCTGGAAGAAAATCTGATCATTTATAAAAGTATTGACTAAAACATTCTGTAAAAGGGAGCCATCTGTGGCCTGGATGCACAGCTTTTAAAGCATCTCAAATAATTAAATAGGAATGGTTTATTTTCACAGTCCAAAGACTTTAATTTCTATAAAATGCACTTCCTTGGAAAAGAAAGAGCATTATGTAAGCATTCTTCTTTTATTTCCGTTGAGGCCAAGGTTAATTGTTGAGCCAACCTCCTGCTGAAAAGTCAACATCACATGTCGATGCCTTGGAATGATTATGATAATAAATCAAATTAAGGAAAAATGGGAACGAGTAAGCAACCCCGTCATAGTAAGCCAAGAACTCAGCAGAGTGTGCTTGTTTAAATTAAACTAAATCACGACGCGTCTCTCTCAAGTGATTACAGTGACTCTGCAATCACCTGAGACATGCAGCATAAGGCCCTTGAAACTGAAGGGAGGAAAGAAAACAAAAAGGAAAATTTCTTAATTAGCAAAAGATAAAAGACAGCTTACTCAGCTTTGGGACATGACTAAATCTTCCAGAATGCTTTGGAGCCAGAGATCTGCAGGCCTAGACCTGACCTCCACAGAGGCCAAGCCTCAGGCAACAAGGATGTTTATTTGGAAGATGGATCATGTTAGGTTAGACATAAAAAGCACATTCCAGCATGCGCAAGTAACTTCCCACCAAACAACGAAGCAGCCCAATGAGCAGTAGATTTGACATTTTGATTGCAGGAGCTGCCCTGAAAATTGCAATTTCAATCAGTCAACCTGTCTACTCAAACAGATAGAAGGAACCATCATAGTCTCTAACCACCATGCTCTTAGTACTTAGTTTCTGTTCTATTAGGTAGCAAATTACAATTGACATAAGTCTTGTCGCGTTAAATTGGCTTTAATTAAAACTTGTAAGTCTATGTGTCCATTAGACCCACATGAACAACTACCCCTCAGTCCCAAAGTGTCAAGCATGCGTTTAGAGAAGGATAGAGGGCATCTGAGCATACTGCTAATGAAAGTCTTCACACAGCCACAGATCGTACTCACTCAGTCTAATGCTTAAAACTAACAAAGTCAGGACAGTGACGAAAGTATCTCCGCTCCTTTACAGCATGTCTTCTTTACAAAGGCAGAGTTGTCAAATAGTTTGGTTGCCTCAGGCCAAGTTTGAATTATTTTTAGGGAACTGGGTTTCATCCCTGTTACCACCAAAGTCTAAACTTCTGAGAGGGAAGCAAAGATTGATTAGCGGCTCCACATAAAAGGCTCTGGGATGAATGGTAAATACTTAGGGACACAATAGCACATCATTGTAAAGTGATGAAAGCACTCTTCAGACCATTTCAATCTCATTTAATGAATTTAAACAACAGCATAAGTGGATGGTAAAAGGAGAACAACTGCTGAAGGCCCTTTGATAACAGCTAAGTAGTTTTTACAACCATTCAGCCTGAGACATTTTGTTGGTGCAGCTGTAATTATAAACCAGTAGGTGACAAATGAAAGGAAACATTAATATTATGTATATATTTCAAATTTGTTTGAGCATCGTGTTCTGCCAGAACAGCTTCAGTGTGTCTTGGTATTTATTTGACAAATATCTGGAGGCCACAAAGATCAGCTAAATTCTTTGAACAAGCATTCCTTCATCATCTACAAAAATCTCTCATTGCAGGACAAATATAATCAGTCAACACAAGTCTGCACTGACTTCCAGTCACCTGTCCAACAAAGGAGACAAGTGCCTGCAAAATGGGCCACAAACTACTTGCAATTTACTCATGTTACTATTCCAAGCCAGTGTTTAGTGCCTCCAATAAATCAGTAATACGAAGATAACCAGAGATGCACCTGTAACTTAGGCCAACGCTAACCTGTCTGCAGTGATCTACAATCTGGCATGTGTTATCTTCTAGATAAACCTTTGACCTCGTGGTGCCATTTCAAACTAGAAGCCCCTGGGCTACAGAGTTCATAAGTGCAAAACATGCCAGTGGTACATGCACTTCTGCTTCCAGGCAAAAGAGTTTGCAGAAACTCCAATTTTAGCATTGATGCCTTTTTTCTGCAAGTTAGTAAGCAGGAAATGGGACTCACGAGCCATATGAATGACTATGTTTCTTAAGTCATAAATGAAAGCGTGGCACACTTTCTGTGAAAGTAGTGACAATTTTCTGTTGCATTACAAGGAACTGGCATTCCAAT
>NC_136613.1:30613197-30645697 GCF_933228915.1 Telmatherina bonti | reverse complement strand
ATTGCAGATGGGTCAAACGGGATGTATTGATGTCTTGTTTTGTAAACTACAACCCATGTTAATTCACACTAATGCAGCTCTGCAGTGTTACAGGATATGTACATTTATGATGAGGCATCAGAGACAACAGAGTTCTATGTTCAGCACTTTGACATGTGGGACTGGATCGCCTACTTCCTGACTCGCAGGAGACACTTCTTAATCTCTGAATCCACACTGTACTCCAGTAGTGGATGATATTGCAATAAAAAACACTCCTGTTACATCAGCAAAGGCCCAGTAAAAGTTTTCTCTAAAAATAGCAGATACACATTATGACTTTTATCCATAAAATCCTGTTTAAGTTGAAAATGAAAGGATTTTAAAGGGTTAACCCAACGGATGCTGCTGCTTGTTGTCAGTGCTGATGTTGCTTTCTGAAACACTTTTCCTAACACCAATGCATGACAACGTTTTAGTTTAGGAAGAGCAGAGCCTGCCCAGGTGATAGCTGAGATAATCATTTACCATTGAAACATTTTCAAACAAGAACATTTTCCCGGTTGAATTAAAAGTTTTCTCAATTATGCAAATAACACATTTTTATCCTTAAAGTTACATCATATCTTTACACCCAATAGAGGTTAATTACCATGATAAAATGCACTGTAAATTTATATTTGACCGCAGTTCCTTCATAGCTAAAGAGAAGCTAGTCATTAAAACCTCACTGGCCTCCGCAGTAATTTTTCTTTATAAGGTTTCACCACTTCATTCACAATTGTGTTAAACAAATATGTGTAAAACCAACACTTAACAAGCATGCAAACACCCTCACTTAACACACTTACTATGGTCGCCCCATTGCCCTGTAATCTATTTAAATCCATCGTCACACCATTCATTGCTGCTTCCACTTCGTGCCATAATTAATATGCAACAACAAAGGGAAGGATAATTGAATTTTGCTTCCATTTTTATAAAGCAGCAAGTACCATCCAGCGTGACACTTGATCAAAGGAGAGCTCCCGTCGACTGCATATGCTGACTGATGTGTTTCAGAGGAGTAATCAGTTCACATATAGGCTAAGGGGAGGAGTAGAAAGGAGCAGATTTTCAGCTTTACAAAGTTTATCTTCTGTAAAGAAAAAAAGATTGTGAATACAGAAATATTCCAAATCAAGAGTTTGTTTAGCTTGCTATGTACTTTAATGCAGTGCACATCAAGGTGCAAGCTAGTTCAGAAGAAATTAGGAATTTAAAATTCTAGATTCAGTGTATTTAATATTGAAAAAAAAAAGTAATCATGGAAAAAAGAATTAACAGACATGAATAAAATCCAACACAGTGTATTGTAAATGTGTTAGTGTTTGATTCCGCCAATAAATCTTAGATGATCTTACATAGCAAATCAAGATTTATAGCTGTAAGAACAAAGCTTCAGCTATACACCTAGCATTAGCCTACTGTAGAGGTAAAAACAAACATGTCTGACAGTCAGCACTGATGCAAAATCCAATGTCTGGATATTGGGATTTTGATAGGAAGAGGAAAAGCTTGACTTTAGAGCTTTGATTTGGTTTGCAAGATGGTGGCATGAACAGACACAGTGGAAATGAGCTTTCCTTTACAGTGCTACTTCTCAATTTTGTTGTATTGTATAATAATAAAGTTTTTCTGTTTTTGATTCTCCCGCTACCCTTAATAAGAGTAAGTGGTTCAGAAAATGACTGACTGACTGATTTTGATACCTGTTTAGTGAGATATCTTGGTGGGCACCAATACAGATAGCGTAAGCAGCATCAATACACAGGGTGTGTCGCGATCAGCGCCCTTGATCTTTTTCAAACATATTTAAGTGCAGAGTGTGTTCACGCTGACATTGAAGCTGAAAGTGCTCAGAACGTACATGGATGCTGCCCAATAACTGCTGAAAAATCCAGTGTGAAACGATGAACACTAAAAACCAGCGGGCGGATTTTAAATTATTATTTCAGAGATGAATAATGGCCGCCTACAAGGCAGCGGCGCCAGTGCAGGCTGAGGCTGTTTTACCATGTAGGATGGTCATACATGAAAGATAAATAAATAAATACGCAAACATACAAATTCATGTTCAGCCACAACTAGACAAGATTCAAGATAATCACTGCATCTGTCGCCTGTTCTGCTGCTAAATATGTACTAACACTTGGATTTTCTTGTTTAAGAAAAAAAAAGTATTTCTGTTATATTGTTTTGCAATGTGGTGTATCTTATCTTTGCCCCATTGATTATCAATAATTTATGAATGAGGAAGACATCAAAGACAAAATGTTTCTTGTTGCATTGTACAAGTCATGTATGGATACTTTGTGGGCACTTCAGTAAAGCTAAAATAAAAGCTGCATCTGATGGATGGAAAAAAAACTGATCTTTTTATGTTTTTAAAGTTTTAAGCAAAATTAAAATAATACTTTATATACATTAGTATTGTGACTAATAAAAGCACAACATATCAAGAATATGATAGAGGATGCTTTGCCATCTTTAGTGCAAGGGGTTATATTCAATTATTTTATTGTATACATCTAGCTATTCTGTGTTGATTTGATATTCCAGTAGCACAGCTCATTATGCTGTAAAGCAGGCAACTGTTAAATAGCAAATTGCAGAGTCTGAACACCGCATGAATGTAACATAAGTCAATGGGTGACTGCTCAAAAGAGTCACCACTTCCATCCTAATTCCTTTTCTGCAGTAAGGTAAGTGTGAGAAATCAAACAAAAATATATCCAACATCAACTTGATGCAGAAGGTTTGTTTTCATGGTCATCCATGGAAAATGGAGGAAAAACACAAAATTTAAAACATTTTTAAATTTCCCAAAAATTCCTACCTACAAGATCCTCCATCCACCTTTTACATTGAACAAACAACTGATAAGAAGAACAAAAATTAGTGTTTGCAAAGTTTGTCATCAAATCTTTTCATGCAGAACAAAAAGTCATCACAAGAAAAATACATTTATACATCTACATATCAAAAATACAGATTTGCTTGAACCAGAGCCTGTGCCTGCAATGCATATGTAAATTATTTAGAAAATTGATTTTTTTTTAGTTTATATTTAAACCACGGTTAATCTTACAGAACTGAAAATAGCTTTTACTATCAGCCTTAAATAGAAATGACCAAAAGAATGAATTTAATTATCAGACTGTTATTTGGGCGCAGTCTCACTCGACATGTCACATTCGGCTGCTGACTATCCTTAAAGGCAGTAAGAGTAAGTAAGATTTCAAGGCTATTCTTTCCAACACTAGGTGACAAACACCAGGTAGTGAGTGAAACCATAGAACATCTACTTCCACAAACCACCACCACTCACCCCTCCCATCCCCTAAACACGGCGGAACCGTCACTGTTCAAAACGCTGAAATTTTACTTACAAGCTGTGTAATGACATCCAGTATTTCAGCTCCAAGTTAACCAGTAAGTAAACTTTTAAAACAACAGGTTCTTTCTTGCTCTGAAAATGATCATTTATGATGTTGTTTTGCGAAGTAGTATGTAAAGATTATAATATAGGTGCTAGTAAGAAGAGGCTAAGCTACGTGCTAAGCTAGCTATAGTTGCTGGGTTATTTACAACTAAAATATGTCCACATATGTTCAGCTTCTGTTAGACTGAATTAGACTAACACAGACAGTTAGACACTGAGATGATACAGAATTTGCAGGGTTTGAATGTTGTTACAGCTGTTTTGCGTGTGTGTGCATGTTTTTAGTGACGAAGATAATGTGTTGCTAAGTTTGCCAGGAAGGCCGGGGCATAGCTGGTGGATGGGGACCATAGACCGTATATGAAAGATGGACGGAGCCTCCGGCGGTTAAAAGTGAAGCCTATACGGAAGGGCATAAAACTGCAGTTCTCACTTCATCCACTAGAGGCTGAATTCAAAATAGAGCAAATCCCCATAGACTTCCATGTTAAAAAGGTCAACTTCACAGCAGAAATAAACATATTTATTGCAGAAATAAACGTGTTTACAGCATGGTTCAAAAATCCATTTTTGGTTTAATAGGTCAGGTTTACCTTCATGACAACTGTGGGGAAGTGAATTTTTTTATAACTCGTCCATTTAAAAGTAATTTAATCTTGACGTTCTGCATATTTAGGGGCGTGTCCTTTTGATTGACAGGAACCCGATCTCCCGCTTCAAGTCAGAAGAACGTAGAACAACAGCAGTTTTTAGCCGGTTAACAACGTGACTTAGCTTTAGTCCGCTTACCTCCGTTAGTTGGTTAGCGCCTGTTATTGCTGGGTTAGCTCGGTTAGCTCTTAGCTACAGAAAGCTCGGAGTTTGCTCGATGTCAATCATCCACCATGACACTCACAGCCCCCCTCTCAGCTCCACCTCTTTGCCCATATTTGTATTTTCCGGGCGAGACGACACGCATATCCCTTCCAAGATGGCGATGGTAGGAACCGCCAGCCGAGCTTCAATTCAGCTCTTCAGAAACCTATGTGTGACGTCACGGAGGCTCTGTCCATGTTTTTAAATACAGTCATAGACTGTATTTAAAAAGATAGACAAGCGGGACTGGTCGGAGTCTGAGGTAGACGAGCTGCAACTTCCAGAGAGATGAAGCAGCAACACTGTGACCGGCTGGCTACAGCACAGGTAAAATGCAGCTTCAAGTTCAGTGTTTTGTCTCAAGATATTACTGATGAAAAAAACATTTATTACAGGAATTCCACAGCTTTAAAAGTATTACAATACCCAAAAATGGTAAATATTTTTATGTATTATTTATTGTTGCAATGTAATTGTAGTTTCATATGTGAGCTTGTTACCTACTGCACAGTCTTCTATATGTTACTTGTTGCGTTGGAATTCAGACATTTGTATCAGATATTACAGCGATATTTTAACTTAGTCTCTGAACAGAGTTGGTAGACACAGGCCTTCACTAATAAATGTAATCTTACATTTGGCTTTACACTTTGTTTTCCATCAGTCAGTAAAATTTGGCTCCACTTATAGAACTAATCTTTTGTATAATCCTTGCAGAGATGTCTTGATGACAAACTCCAGGGGTTAGCAGACTCCACCTACTGAGGAGACTGAATAGATTAGTAAGGAAAGCCAGCTCTGTCCTGGGCTGTCCACTTGATTCTGTGGAAGAGGTGGGAGGTCTAAGGATGCTAGTGAAGCAGTGGGCCACTGGGATCCTGCAGAAGCTGCAGACCAATAAAGGAGTAACTGGAGGAAGGACTACTTGACAGCAGGTGTGACTGCAGGACTCCAGTCTTTAAAAACCCTGTGTGTGCTCTCTCCTGACTTTTTGATCCTCTGTACCTCTGGTAAGAGACTTTTGGAGTTTAATTGTTTGATAAGTTTTAGTATTTTAATTGTTAGGGTACTGTAGGGGTGTAAGACCCTGAGGTATTTGTATTTTATTGTAATTTTGGGTCTGCCACATTTGTTTAATCATGTTTTATGTGTTTGGTTTTTTAGGCACAACACTGGCCGCCGTTTCGTTTTAGTTAGTTGTGATACATTTTTAGGTTATTGATCTTATTTCATTTTAGAGTTTTAACATATTTTCCTTCTTGTTTCTAGTGCTGAAGCTGGTGTGGTCCGCCATCCACCGGCCTGGTTTGGACGCTGGGAGTTCACTTTTGAGGGTGATGTGTTGTATATAGTTATTGGTGTGGTGGTTTTGAGTTGTGTTTATGTAGACCCCTTTGTTTGAGTTAGTATACTCCCAGCTCCCCTCATAGTGAGTGGTTGGCCTCCAGTCTCAGCATGACATTCTGTCATCTTGTTGCTTCTTATCTGCTTTTATCTGAGTTTTAGTTATAAAATAAAACAGTCAGTTCATCCACTAGTAGGTAGTGCTGAGTTCAGAGGTCACTTCCATGTTTTGACACCATTTGGTAGCGGTAATGCACTGCCATTAAGTTGTTTACAACCATCCAAAACATTAGTAGAGGTAGAAGAATAAAGTCAGACTTTTGCAGTCTCTGCATTGTTTTCTTCCCCTTTCTCTCCTTCTCTGGTTTGTTCACTTTGCTGGTGGCATGTCGGTCATTTCTATTGGTACTGCCCTGTTTTCTGGGCCTTGACAGAAACTTAGCAATTCAAAATGGACCAAATTATGAGCCAACTGAGGCAAGAGACAGAGAACACTTTCCATTCATCTGCGTATCTGTCTGCTGCGTCAACCATAAATGGCTGCATCTGCTTTCAGTGTCAAAAAGTGATGTAGAGATGTACAAATACACAAATTTGGACATTGTAACATATACGTACAACAGCAATTTTACATATCTTATTTATCTTTGTGTGTTTTTCATAAGAAAAAAAACATTTTGTTTATGTATTGCATGAGACCCTTGTTTCAGGATATTCAACACAAGAACAGTTTTAGTGTTTTGACAATAAGTTGTTTTGAGCTCATATGAAGGCTGGTGCTTCAGATAAGAGGAGGGGCCACTCTGCTTTGCTGTGATTGGTTCTTTTGCTGAGTGCTTGGTCATGACACTGCTAATGTGCCTTCCTCATCATTAAGTGTTAACATCATGTTCAAAATGATTTCCAAAGCATTCCAACAGATTAGAGTTAATCCATTTAGCTATTTTTTTTTATTTTTTTTATTTTCTTTAATCAGAATGAGTGTGTGTGTGTGTGTGTGTGTGTGTTGCCTCTGTGTTTTAGACCCACTTGGGGCATTTTCTGTTATTACAGTGATACACACCCACAGCTGCAAGCTGCAATCAGCTGCTGCCTGTTTGTCAAGTGTGAAGCTGATCTCCTCAGTTAGTAGCTATAGGTTATGTTCGGTCAACAACTCCACATCTTAAACCCTGGCAAAAGTAATTGCTGAGCCCAGTTGATGCATGTTGAATATATACATTACATTTCTGATTGAGCAATACCAGCTACTTATTTAAAATTATGTACTGGGTTGGGAGAAAAGTTTAAATATTCTGCAAAACAATCATTTATCTTTGGGTTATCACAGGGTGTTTTTGGTTTTACTGCTTCAATTAAATTATATTGGCAATGACATCCGAAATTGTAAACAAATATCGTTTGTCAAATTAGTAACAAATAAGAAGCAGAAAATGGCATATTTACATAAAATAAGGATGTGTAACTGGGCGTAAGGCTTGATTTTTAACTTTTAGTTGGCAATAATGATCAAAAATTAACACCAGTGATCTCTTTGCAAAGTGTGCCATTGGCCAAGTTTCCACCAAGAGGTGCAATGTTGTTTGGTTAACCATGATTTCCATTACATTTCCACACCTTATATTTATATGCTATGCACCATATAAAGGCCCATTTATGCTCGACACAGAAGACAGATTTGCAACCATATGGCCAGTTTCATCTGTCTTCTGTGCTGGTTATGAATCTGGTCTGTTTTCAAAGGGTTTTGCTATTCTTCACTTGATGCAGATAATTAAGCAATACCGTTGGGGCAGTGTTGAGTTGCATAGCTGATAAACAACCAGCAAAAGTTGTAAGAAGGCAAAAAAAAAAAAAAAAAAGAAATGCCACCGGCAAATGTTCCTGTACAGTCTGGCCACAATAACATCCACACCAATTATCTCATACGAATTTTAAAAAATCAAAATCATTTTGAAAAAAGATTTGTGATTTGAAAATATTATGCACATTTTAAACTCTTGCACATTAACACTATCTCTGCTTTAAATGCATATTAGTTTATGTTCCAATCACTGTATTACATTTACAGATTTCTAATATGCTGAACACTTTTGGCACATTCACATATTACTTTGGCTAGTGTACCTCTTTATGACATGCAATTAACACATTTCCCTGAACAGTGAAAGGCTGCATTTGTGTGACTGCTTCTGCAAGAGCACCACTGTTTCCCTCATGTAATAGCCATGCATACAGTATGCAGTATCACCCACTCAACAACTTCAAATATCTAAAATACAAAGATACATGATCACTGATGAGAATCAAGCCCAGGATGAGAAAAACAGAACTGAGTAAGCTATCCCCTATAAACAAGGCAACTCCCTTTGTTTTAATGTAAATTATAAGCTTATCATCACTGTGGTGAGCAGGACAAAAAAAGACCATAGGATGAGATAAAGGCCGTTCTTCATTCCCTGGTGATGCATGCTGGTGGCTTGCTAATGGTGACTAATTTGCCAGTGAGGCATAATTGAGTTCGGGAAGCATATACTCCACAGGGAACTTGAACAACAACAGAGATATTAGTAAGGTGAGGGAAATTTTATGAGCGAGCGAGTGGCTGAAATATGTTTGCTTACAGCCTGCCTTTAAATGACATATGCATTAACTTATGTGTAAGCCATACCTTTCTGGCTTGCTTTCAAACTGTATGCCTGCCTTTGAAGGTTACTAACATTAACTTTGATGATATCAGCTGTTTGTCAGCATGTCTGCTTGCATGTTTATACAGTTTCTGAGAAGGTGTCTATGCAAATGCGAAAACTGGAGGAAGCACAGACTTCAAAGCACACCGTTGCTGAAACAATTCAGTGCTGCGCGAACACTGTTGTGGGTGAAACTGCTGAGAAAGAAGAGATGTTGTGAGACTATGACAAGAATGATGGTAAAATGGTACCTAATTGTCACCACCGAAGTTGTAGAAATGTACTCTTTGTTGGTGACATGAAGTTCTTCAGGGTTTTATAAAGTTATTGTTTCTCCAGCTGCTCAGAATTTTTGAACTCTTTATCTTAGTTTAGATCAGTCACAGTATCCAGTACTTTCACACATCTTAAGTGTGTTATTTTCTGCAGCCAATATCTCTGCAGTGATAAACATCCCATAAAGCATTAGTAATTTCCTCTGCATGTTGGACTTTCCAGGGAGATAAAAGGAAAGACCTTGCCTTCCAGTCTCTTCTATATAATTCTGCTAATCAGCACATTTCGGTGCTATGTGGTCTGCTGGCCTTCAAGCGAGATGGCTAGTTGAAATCCCATTTTGCACAATCTTTTTCACAGTCTTATCACTTCTTCTACTGCTATTACTTACCTTTCAACTGCATTCCTATCTTCAAATTGGTAAAAGCACAATTTGGATTTAGAATTACTTAAAATATTTTTTATTTAAATGTTCACAAATACATGGATGGAATTATGTTGTCAATATATTACACCCTAGCGATATATTGTCTACTCGGTCTTTAAAGCTATGTTGGTGATCTTGCTCTTGGACTTGTTTTTACTCTGGGTGAAGTGGTGTAATCTTGAACTATAAGAAATATACACTGCTCAAAAAAATAAAGGGAACACTTAAGTAACACATTGTATATGTGAATGAATTAAATATTTTTATTCAATACGTTGTTCTTTCCATAGTTGAATGTGCTGACAACAAACTCACACAAAAATGATCAATGAAAATCAAATCTATCAGCCCATGGAGGTTTGGATTTGGAGTTATACTCAAAATTAAAGTGGAAAAACATACTATAG
This sequence comes from Telmatherina bonti, assembly GCF_933228915.1. Lineage (NCBI taxonomy): Eukaryota > Metazoa > Chordata > Actinopteri > Atheriniformes > Telmatherinidae > Telmatherina > Telmatherina bonti. The sequence goes on along the minus strand of NC_136613.1, from coordinate 30,636,235 downwards.
GCTAATCCAACTTTGATGTAATGTACTTTAAACAAGTCAAAATGAGGCTCAGTAGTGTGTGTGGCCTCCGCGTGCCTGTATGACCTCCCTACAATGCTTGGGCTATGCTCCTGATGAGGCAGTGGATGTTCTCCTGAGGGTTCTCCTCCCAGACCTGGACTAAAGCATCCACCAACTCCTGGACAGTCTGTTGTGAAACTTGAAATTGATGGATGGAGCGTGACATGATGTCCCAGATGTGCTCAATTGGATTCAGGTCTGGGGAACTGGGGCCAGTCCACAACATCAATGCCTTCGTGTTGCAGGAACTGCTGACACACTCCAGCCACATGAGGTCTAGCATTGTTTTGAGGAACCCAGGGTCAACTGCACCAGCATATGGTCCCACAAGGGGTCTGAGGATCTCATCTCGGTACCTAATGGCAGTCAGGCTACCTCTGGCGAGCACATGGAGGACTGTGCGGCCCTCCAAAAGAAATGCCATCCCACACCATTACTGACCCACTGCCAAACCGGTCATGTTGGAGGATGTTGCAGGCAGTAGAATGTTCTCCACGGCGTCTCCAGACTCTGTCAAGTCTGTCACATGTGCTGTGTGAACCTTTTCATCTGTGAAGAGCACAGGGGGCCAGTGGCGAATTTGTCAATCTTGGTGTTCTCTGGCAAATGCCAAACGTCCTGCACGGTGTTGGGCTGTAAGAACAACCCCCACCTGTGGACGTCGGGCCCTCATACCACCCTCATGGAGTCTGTTTCTGACTGTTTGAGCAGACACATGCACATTTGTGGCCTGCTGGAGCTTATTTTGCAGGGCTCTGGCGGTGCTCCTCCTGTTCCTCCTTGCCCAAAAAAAGGAGGTAGCGGTCCTGCTGCTGGGTTGTTGTCCTCGCACAGCCTCCTCCATGTCTCCTGATGTACTGGCCTGTCTCCTGGTAGCGCGTCCATGCTCTGGAAACTACGCTGACAGACACAGCAAATCTTCTTACTACAGCCCACACTGATGTACCATCCTGGATGAGCTGCACTACTTGAGCCACTTGTGTGGGTTGTAGTCTCCGTCTCATGCTACCACTAGAGTGAAAGCACCGCCAGCATTCAAATATGACCAAAACATCAGCCAGAAAGCATCAGAACTGAGAAGTGGTCTGTGGGCACCACCTGCTGAACCACTCCTTTATTGTGTGTGTCTTGCCAATGGTCTATTATTTCCACCTGTTGTCAATTCCATTTGCACAACAGCATGTGAAATTGATTGTCAATCAGTGTTGCTTCCTACAGTTCGATTTCACAGAAGTGTGGTTGACTTGGGGTTACATTGTGTTGTTTAAGTGTTCCCTTCATTTTTTGAGCAGTCTAGTCTACCCTTCAGTTTAACCCTCTGACCAATCCAATCCTCGGACCAAAATTAAGTTGTTTGTTTTTTATATTTTCTAAGCTTCTTCTTCTGGCTCCCCTCCTCCCCCTTCCGCAGCACATACCTGATAGCCATACCCTGCATATAAATATTGTGTTAGGACGAAAATACAAAGTAGTGAAGAAGAAACTTAGCAGGCAAATATGGCTGAGAAATTGCAGGAAGAATTTTCCTGACCCGGCTCGGTTTATTTGCCTCTTCCCGCTAAACAGCCGAGAAAGAGAAAATTGTTGGTGGAAAAAGCTGTGAATAAAAAAGCTGTGATGGGCAAGTTCAGGTCGGGGGAGGGTAGGATGCGGGGGATGAGGGTTGGAGTGTGGGGAGGGCGGCGGGACGTGTTTCAAACAGATTATTGATTGGAGGGGGAGGAGCCAAGAGAGGGTGCCACTTTCAAATCTTGGTAGTTCCCCAACATTACCTACCCCAGCTTTAACCTCAACTGTGAAAGAACTCCGTGGTGGATGCACAGTCAAATGTTGTCATTACACTATTTCTGTTTAGACTGTTGCAAGTGACTCTATTTGTGACTATTTGTCTTGATATGAGTTTCTATTGCCAAAGTTAGCAGTTTAACGTTGTCCTAATAATGCGTTAACAATCCATCAATGCAAGTTCCTAAGAACTGCATTTATTTTTTAAAACCACAATTGACGGACAGCGAATCTGCATTGTTTCAGGTAGTAAGCCAAAAAAGGCTGTGGATCTAAAGCAGAAATGGACACAGATTAATCCTACAGGGTAATTTACATGGACAATTTAGCTTTAAAGCTGTGAAAGATGCTCTTCTGGACAAAACTCTGGCAACTACTGTCAAAGTGAATTGAGTTACCATGTAACACACAGTGTGTCAAAAGCTGCATGCTTCACAGCTGATTCAGAGAGATGCATCTTTCTTCTGTAAAGTCAGTCCATGTTGAATAGTTTATGTTATGTCTCTCTTTAAATAATCTGTGCATTTGCTGGTTCCTTTTATTACATGCTTCCCAACAGTGCCACATCGGACTGCTACACTCTAGCATTAACAGTGGTTTTCCTTTTCCAGTGCTTGACATTTCAGAATAAAGGATCTGCGTGGTGTAGATAGTGCAAACGTCTCCAGCAGAGATGTCCTAATAACCCTACAAGCAGAAACCTTTCAGCAGCTGATCTGGATGAACTGAAGAAAATGCAAACGGTGCTGGAGTCCTGCAGGATATTTACTTTTATATGTGTGTTTCTACACAGAGTTGAGGTTGTCAGAAGTCTCTTTTGGGACATGGTATTGGTAAATGAACCTTGCAATATATAGCGCTTTTCTTGTCATCTTGACTATTACAAGTGCTTAACACTACATGTCACATTCACCCATTCACATACACACACACTAATCCTTTTTTTGATATACTAAATTCTCTCTTTTTTTGCGCTATCATACACATTTATACCGTGGTGGAAAAATACGAGGTGAAGAAGTCTAAAAGTCGACTGCATTCTTGATTGAACCATAGGTAGTACATGACAATCATGCAGAAAAGTCTTGAGAGTTCTGCAGAGAGTTCTCAGTCTTGAGAGTCCTCTAGTCTTGAGAGTTCTGCAGTTTTACAGGATGTCGCAGTATTTATATTTCATGTACAAAACCTTGTGTCACAGCAGCCGTGACCGCACCCACCTGAAGATATTATCTCAGAATCTTGGAGGGCTGCAATCATCATCTCAGTATCTGGGAAGGCTGTGCATATCAAGGCGATTACAGTTTCAATGACTGTCATACAAGATGGTAGATGTAGTCAGAGGAAGCCTTGAATCAAACCTCCAACTTTCAGGTCGGCAGAGGACTGCTTCCCCCCCCTCCCCACCCCTGCAACCCGCGACTGGACTTTAAGCTCATCAAAGTTGGTAAGACTTTCCAACTGTATGCAGTGTATCTTAATATTTTTTTTATAATGGTTCAGGACAAATGAATGTGCCTACAGCCCTCTAGAGGAGCGAGATCAGCCAATTATGAAATCAATACTGTTTTATAATTATGCTGTTCGGCCACAATAATGCAGTATCCATTTATATCGTGCGTTTACACCGTACATAAAGTAATCTTCAGAAAGATTGGCTATTGTAACGTAAGTGCTTTGTTTCCAAGAAAAGTTGAAAATTAATAAATGAAGTTGTGCTGCCAGCTAAGTTTCAAATCTCCACCAGAATAACCTTTGCACCACTTTTACTTTAACCGGAATCAAAATAGAAGTCTTGTCTCCAACTGTGTTGATATGAAAGGGTTTGCATTACACTGTCTCATTTCTGAGATGCAGGGATACTTGATGTCTGCTATGCTCAGTTCCCCTCATCCTCCTCAATTACACACACACACGGAAAGGCATGAGGTACCTTGCTTACTTAGAGCACTCCACTGAAACCACAATTTTGTAAAATGAATAGTGCTGAAAGTATTGATGGTGCATGCAGCTTTTTGACTGACATCTACTCAAGTCTTTTTTTTTTCTTTTCAGAACTTTGTCTCCATAAGACAAGTCTATGAAAGTCATTGAAAACTATCTGAGCTCAAACTAGGTATGAAGTGGGATACACTCTGGATCCCAGCCATTACAGCCATGTCTGTGTCTGTTATTGTGTTTGATTTTTTGGACTAAGGATGGTCTATTTCATATTTACTGCAAAACAAATCTACCTTTGGGTAATAATAAAGCTACCTTGACCTTGACATTTTTGCACATAAGCATTCACACAACGTTTGATACTGTGAGGAAGCACATGTACTGGAGAAAACCTAAGCAGGCACAGGGAAAACATCCCTGTACGCTACTGACCACTGTCTCTCTGCTTGCTATGGACTGTGTAAAGGCAACTATTGATCTTGACCTGGATAACGTAAATTCAAAAGACAAACAGACAAAACAAAGAGAGGTGCCTTTTTTTGTCGTGGGGATGTGAGTTTCAGTGTCATGGCAAGGTAAGATATATCTTTGCACTGATAAAAAAAACTGGCAGATTCATCTGGAGCTTCTCATACTCAGAATCACTTAATGGAGCAATAATACAGGCGTTATAGGTCCTGTTACCCTGGGGTTCCACTGAAGGCGGAAACAATGTGGAAGCACTGCAAGCTTTCCACTTTAGCACCCTTTTCTACCAGAACCTTTCACAGCAGAACATCTGTGCTGTGGTTGGATTCTCAGTACACTCAATCACGTGTCATTGTGTGATAGCTTGTGTACTTATTCAGTCTAAAGTGAACAATAAAACCAGTATAGAAGTTATTTGGCCAGTGTCACCAGATCTCACATGCCTGTTCTATATTTCTTTATAGCAGAGATGCGTTGTAACAAAATAATACAAACAGTGAAGCTTGCCACCTTAAAGATCAATGCCTTGTTTTCCATTGTGTGAAGAATCAAGTGAGACCCTGTCTCAACCGAAAGCTTGGTGCCAGTGCTGTCAGTAATGGGAAAATGTTGACTTTTCAGAGTAAAATTCAATCTAAAGTCTGGATATGTAGTCTTTTACTTGTAAAGCAACTTCCTGCTGGAACGATCCGTTCTGCTCCAGACTGATGTGGTTTCAAAGCAGCAAAACTAGAACAGAAGTGTATTTTAGCGGCAGTGCTTCTGGGATGCTTCAGAAACACACTTCGGTGCACCTCGTTGAAATTTTTCATGGCTTTTGTGTTCAGTGAAACTGAGGGGTTATATCCATAGTATTGCCAACTTGAGCACCAAATTCTGTTGTAATGAAGGGTAGAATAAGGTGTACATCACTCCATCCAGTAACACAGGCAACTATGAAAATGGATGGTTAACAAGGTTAACAAGGGTTCTGTGGTACTATTAAGACCTCAAGTCATTCTCTCAACATGTGATATGCCTCGTCTCGTCTTCTGCCACTTATCTGGGGTCCAGTTGCGGGGGCATTAGCCTAAGCAGGGAAGCCCAGACTTCCCTCTCCCCAGCCACATTTGCCAACTCTGCGGGGGGGATCCCAAAGCGTTCCCAGGCCAGCCGAGAGATATAATCCCTCCAGTGTGTCCTGGGTCTTCCCCGGGGTTTCCTCCCAGAGGGATGTGCCTGGAACACCTCACCAGGGAGGCGTCCAGGAGGCATCCTAACCAGATGCCCAAGCCACCTCAACTGGTTCCTCTCGATGCGGAGGAGCAGCGGCTTTATTCTGAACCCCACCCGGATGAACGAGCTCCTCACCCTATTGCTAAGGGAGAGCCTGGCTCCTCTGCTTCCTCATCAGAAGACGTGTTGGTAGGATTGAGGAGGTCTTCGAAGTATTCCTTCTACCAACCTACAACGTCCCGAGTTGAGGTCAGCAGCTCCCCACTTCCACTGTAACAGTAACTGTGTGGTATGTTTAATTCAAACCCATAAAGTCGTTCTTTATAAGTTCCTTTGGTTAGTTGATGGTGCTGATAAGGCATACTGGCAGCCTATGATAATGATAACCAAACAGCTGTGTCACAGCTCTGTCCTATTTACATTGGGATGTTTGAAACTGGTTTGAATGAACCACTTCTCGTTGGTGAATGTTATTGCTAACCCAGTACAAAATCGGGCTACCCAGTTCAGATCTTGACAAGCAAATTACCTTACTACAGGCTGGACAAAGAAATATCATCATCATCAACTGGGGTACAATGAATGATTTTTTTATTTTAAAGAGCAAACTATTGCACCATTATGTAGAATATGTTTTGCCTACCACAAGTATATGAACATATTTAGAGCTATGTGCATCTGCACAAACTGAAGCAAGCCCAAATGTCTAGGTTGCCATGGTGAAAATCGCATTTAATGGGTTCATGTATGGCCTGCATATACCTTCCTGTGCATGATTGTGTGCATCTATCTGTATTTCACAGCATGTAACAGGCTTGGAAGGGCTCAGGTGTGAGTATGTAGGCGTAATCAGACCTCCGTTCCCTCAGCTGACAGCTCTTTTACTCTTTCTGTCTGAAGTCAGCGGCTTCACAAGGAGCCAATATATTACTGTTGCCTGGACACAAGACTGTCTTTGGAGAGTTTGAGGCACTTTTGGAGGTAACTACTAAAACGCAGTGCCTTTCCAATCAGACTGATGCTGTGATTCTGGTGAGACAACATCCAACTTGCTCTCATCTGTGATTTAGTTTACTCTTCCTCGTGTGAATGTCTTTCTGTATTTCTAACCTGCTAATCTAAGATATTTATGAATAATATAATGTCTCATTCTGTTAATTTGACTAATTAATGCATTATCTTTGGATGATTAGAAAAGTCTTATTTTTTACTGAAAAATTGGCAGGGATATTGATCCATTATACTTGGATTTCTAGTGCCTGTTGCATCAGTCTGCACTACCACAGCTAGGGACAAAGAAACTCTTAGCATTTGATTTAAAGAGGCAAGAAATAAGGTGTAATGTTCCTAAAACACAAAATGTCTCCAGCAAAGACACTTTATTCCTGGAACAAAAAGTGAGAGAGAAGCTTGAGTTTCAAGACAAATTGAAGTATAAAAACTGGTTCAGTATGTTCTCTCTTGTTCTAAATAAAACCAAATGAATTATTAAGTATGGTTCCAGTGACATGACTGAAGTGGGTTGTCAAGTAAATACACATGAGCTGGCTGCTTTATCAGCTAGCCTTGGATTGTCTTCTGTGAAGAAATTTTTCCAATGAAAGATAAGACGTAGAGCGACTGCTGCTTCTAACATTAGCCCAGAAAAACAACATAGGCTTAGTGCTCCGACACGGATTCAGATTCACTGGTGTTTACGATAAGACTTTCAGCATCATCACATCATTGGTCACACTACACAACATATTTCTCTTGGGTTTGGGACTGTGGCATATTCTCGCTGCGTGGCCAATCTGTGACAGGGTCTAATGGCAACCAAAAGCCAAAAGCTCCAGAAACTGAGATGTTAACCTGCCGCAACACGCCTACTTTAACAGGTCAAGTTTGTGCAGAACTCTACAACAAGCAGTTTGAGAACCATTTCAGTTGAATCAGGTGTGTTGCAGCAGGGAAACATCTAACACCTGAAGGCCAAGGTTTGGAGCTCTGGAGGTACTGGAGGTGATTTTTGCTCTACAACATTAAACATGCTGGATATTCAGTTGGAGGCTGGAGCGTCTCTGCAGGTTTCTCAAAGCCCATCTTTGAATGTAGACAAATGACAGTTTATGATCACCCAGAGTAGGATCATCCTCATTGTTACCTCCACCATACCAACCATTAGGGCCTGTAGAAACCAGTTATGTTTACAAACCCAGTGTCACAAGACTTAACTTTGTCACCATCAACTCCCAAAACCAAATTCGTTTGGTTATCTTTAATAACACAAGTTTGAGCGTTTATTTAATTTCACACTACTTTAAATAATTAAACACACTGCACACTTATTTAAATCAGTATATGAACCCTTTTTAGCTTCTTAAAAATATCCCATTATATTTCTCAAACCACAAAATATTTGTGTGTGTTGCCTACATTTCCCTCAGTAACTGACCTATTGGTTTGTTCTTTGTAGGGGAAGAGCCAAACACAGGATAAAACCGACAAAGCTGACCCCTTTGGGGAGTGATGGGGTTTTAGTGCTCGTGTAAACACATACAAAGCTACTTTGAAAGACCGCCCTTATCCTATCATAAAACATTACAGTCCTGCTGGGAGTGCATACCATACTCATCCAAATGGAAAGAAGGATTGCTGAGTGGTTCAGTAAGTATGATAATGATGTAAATAATAAACTGTGGCCTTCACAGTCAGTATAGTATCCTTGTGGTCACAGAAGTGGGCTTGGGTCTGGAGAACCTGAATTCAAGTCCCTGAGCTGGCAATGGAGGTGCACCTCTGTGGGTCCTTGACCAGCCACTCCCATTCCTGCCAGCAGAACCACCATCTGGAAATGGTGGTTGAAAAGATACCACAACTTTTTGCTTTCCATCTGGGATTAATAGTTTTCTTTTTGTTCATGACGTGATTGGCAACCTGATTGGAGCAAATGCGACTGAGAGCAGGTTTATTGGGAATTTTCCTGTTTTAACATAAAGTCATATTCCGCTGCTTTTCACAAATATCTGTAAAAATGTTACATAAATCAGGTCGTGCAGTTTGGTTGACCAGATCCAGAATTTATTTGATCATCAGCTGCTTTGTCTTGATGCGTTAGAGCAGTTTACCTTATTATAAAATATTTACTTAAGTGTTATCTTACCTCTAATTCAAATCCCATTTGTATAAAGAGAGTATACTAATTAATTATTAGGACTCTTATTCTAATGTTTATTTTGTTGCTGTTGTGGACTGCATTGTACAGCTACAGTAACCTTCAGACCACCAATTACAGCTCAGTAAGCAGAGGTGCACAGCCTCAAACTCTGCTTTTCTGTTTATTTTTAACCACTTAATTAGCTTTGAAGTCACACTTGGCGTCCTATTTAAACATGAATTTTGTATCAGCTTGTTCAAACACATCATTGAGAGTTTATAATGACTGTATTAAACAGAATATGTAAGCTTTTCAGAAGGGTAGTTTTTGGACTCACTATAAAAGCAAAATGATCCATAAACAGCATAAAATAAAATACCTCTGAGACTGAGTCAGCAGCCTGTTGAGCTTATTGTGTCTCCTGCCAGATAACAGCATTAATAAGTAAATATTAGAACAAAGCATAGTGTACTTTGTAACCACCCAATAAGCCATATGACTCTCTTTGTAATCCCTCAAGCAGATATTTTTTCTTTTAATGAAACTCGGGGCTTCTTTAAAGACTATGTTATTCTTTCTTATGAAAACTGCTGAATTCAACCTGATTTCAAAATTGGTCAAAATCACAAACGCACAGCAGTGCTAACTTTAACTAACTTTGATCAAAATACCCTCAATCCATGGTAAAAGCCTTTGGAAGTGAAAATATAATTATAGTCTTAAGAAGAACACAGTTTGTTAGGATGTGTTTGATTTTTCCTCCTGCTTGTACCTTCCCACATGTGAGGCTCCCCGATGCAGCCTGATTGTTCAGAAAGCCTCTCCAGTTATTTAAACTAAGCTCAGTCACAAACACTCATTATTTTCAAGAATTTAATCCAAAGCCTATGTTCTTCCTCTAATGCCGCCTTATGCCTGATGCATTCTCTGTGTTAAATGTGCATTTGCACAGGGACCGAGCCTTTTGTTTATTTTCTGCATCCTTTACGTGGCTTTCATTTTATTTTCAGAGAGCTTACAGATGCGTAGCAAGACTGAGCAAACAGCCAGAAACCATGCAGGCAGCGTTGTGCAGCACAGCTCACATGTGACCAGTGAAAGAAACAAAAACACAGCAGAAGTCGTGATGTATTTTATTGGCTGTACAGACCACCGTCCTCTACTGTGCTGCCTGTTTTTATGCCTCCTTTTGGAAATGAACATTATTACAAACCTCTCTACTGTTAGCATGTTTGTTGTTGTCTGTTGCTATTAAACACTGACTTCATAAGTGAACTCTGCATTGCCCCCGTTAGCGCAGGTTTCCACCCCTGACTCAAATGAATCGCTCATTTGCAGGCTTGCAAAGAACTTGATGAGCTGTTCAATTAATCTGAATTACATGTGCTTAACTTTGAAACATCTAAAACCTACAGGGCAGGGGTCTCACAGGATCAGGGTTGAGAAACACCCCACTATTAGATGTATTTACATACTTACACCATATAAAAATAGGACTGTAACTATATTCATGTGTCCCGATTTGATTCAATTCCATTTTTTTGGGTGCTGATTCGATTTAAATTGTGATCCTCATGATTCTTTGATATTGCTGATTTTTGGTAGACTTAAAAAAAACAAAAAAAATGTACAAAACTTTTTTTTTCAAGTCTTCTTTATTCATTTCAATCAGTAGAAAACAACACAGTAGCCAGATCATCATTCTGCTGCTATGAAGCCCAAGAAGACAAGTAAAGAGATCAACAAAAACAATAAAAATAACAAAAAATTTATAATGGATTATTTTTATTTATTTGGAAAAAAAGTGATTTTTTTTTAACAAAAAAATCCATTTTAAAATTTTGAACCAAAAAATTCTGATATTTGATTTTTTTTTATTCGATTTCTCACCCCTACAAAATACCACACAGACTTGCACTACAGCCATTATGGGAATTCCACTGGTGGCAGAGACATTAGGTCCATGTCAGAGACAACTGTGAAGTCCCCTTCGGACAATCTGTTCTTTCAGTCAGTTCTGTAACATCTGGAACAGTTAATCTTTTGCCTCACATATAACATCATCAACACTCTTAATTGACTAAAATCCAATCAACATTGTATTCTTTAACTCTGCAGATTTCCTGGTAAATGATATATATATATATATTTATATTTTTTTTTACCATTTGTCAGGATCAACTAATGCCTGAGATTCATTAACAACAGATGCTTTAATCATGTAAATAACGGTCTTATTTTTATGGTGATCATTTCTTTCCTGTTTTGTGTTGCATAACTACCTGCCCATCTGTCCGTGTAGTTTTTTTTTTGTTTCTGTACATACTGTATTGTCTGAAATACTGTCCTATGTGTACATGTGTCCCTAACTTTTTACTGTTTTTTAAACTTGTGGATTTTTTTTTACTGTTGACATCTTACAACTTGCCCAGGGACAACAATTAGATTCACAGCTAACACTGACACATTAATGTGTACTTCCTGTACTGTGTGGGTTAAATAAAGTAATAAATAAACTGCCTAGCAACCATACAAATGTAAATGTAAAGCATGTATGGGAGGATCAGTGATGTTTCACAATGTTTGAAATGGAGATGCATATTTACATACATAAAGTCAGCATAAATAAAGATGACATCTCTCCCCCCTCTGGGGCAAATTGTTTCCAGCCCCAGAAAATACAACATGGTTCTTGACACCTTTGTAAAAAATGATCTTACTATTACTCCTCTGGTTTCTCTGTATTTTCAGTTCTGCATCTAAAAATCAAACAAAATCGTACAAAATTATTCAGTATCCTTTTTTTTTTAAATCAAAATCTTATATTCTACTTACACAGCCTGGTGTGAATGTTCAGAATTCAATGATGGAGACATGTTTGGCAGCTCATTTATATGAGAAAAATTCTGGTCTGAACTGGAGAAAATCACATGGTCTGGACTTTCAAACAATGCTGATGAAAACACAAACTCATAAAACTCAAATCTTATATTTCCTACCAATGTCAATGCCAAATTTATTTATACAGCACCAAAATGCTGTACAGAAGTAGTAAATAACGCGTACACAAAAGATAAAAAACTACTGACATTAAAATACACAAAAGTTTCCAATAAGGATTAAGATTAAATCAACTACTAGACAAGATGAAGAAATAGAAGCTGTCAAAGATCCTGATCAAGTTGTGCTGGAAGCGTGTGGAAGCAGGCCAGATTTAAAAATATTCAGGGACTGGGCTGTTCTAATGCTCAGTGGAGACCATTCCTAAGTCCAGGAGCAGCAACGGCAAAAGCTCGGGTCGCCTCTGGTTTTCAGCCGTAACCTTGAGATGTCTAAAATAATTTGATTTGTCGACCTCATTAATCTATTTGGGACATTAAGAGAGAGAAGCTGAGTGAGTGGGAGCCAGCCCATTAAAACCAACAAAACAAAGGAATCCTGCATGTAACTGGGAGCCAATGCAAAGAGGCCCATTTAACAGAGCTTGACTAGCGTTCGCACCTGGTATTAAAGGGAAATCAGAAAAACTATGAATAGAAATTTGATGTTTTTTTCAGAAAACACATAAAGGGCAGCATAGAAAATGAAAACAAAAGTAACAAGGTTGTAAAATGGAGCACTGAGGCTCTCCACAACTAAGCAGGACCTCATGTGATTTGCAAGAAGCCAAATAAACAGAAAATGTGCAGCCCTCTAAATATGACTTAAACCATTTTGAGCTTTGCTTTTGAAGCCCACAGTTGGGGGAGCAAATCATCCACAGCGTTGAAGACGATACCAGTCGACACAAACTCAAGCCAGGAGTGTGTGAAGCCATTTGAAGAATAAATGAATAAAATCTGTACAAATATTACATTTAAATATGTGTACAATTCACATTGCCACACCAGTACAATGCAACAAACATATGCTTCATGGACTACTTCTCTGATTACTCCAGTTTATGTTTAAAAAGAGTATTACAGAGACCATAATCCTCACAAATGATACAAGTACCATGCAGTCATCAACACATGCGGTGTCACAATACACTGAATTTTTTAAAAAATGGGCGGATCCTCCATGAAATCCCATGTAGATTTGTGAAAAGTTGAAGTGAAGCTCATTGGGTAGTTCCAACCGTCGCCATCTTGGCAGTGTCATGTGAGCCATTGCTCCTGGAAAATACAAAAATGTGCAAAAAGACTGAGAGGGGCTGTGTCCATGAGGGTGTGTGATTGACATCCACCCCAAGCTAGCAGAGGTAGGTGGGTTAAAGCTAAGTCATGCTGTTGGCTGGCTAAGAACTGCACTCTGCCCCCACCCCTCCCACCCTTCCCTTACAGTTGTCATGAATGTTAACCTGATGTATTGAACCTAAAATGAACTCTGTGGGGATTCGCTCTGTTTTGGAGCCCCTAGCAGGTGGAAGGGAGGTCTGAACAGCTAATTTTTGGCACCTCTGCTCGCGCTTTATTTTTGTCCAGTGGAATTTGCTGCTGTGGTGTCATGGACTATTATAACATTATAGCAAAAGGTAAATGAAATTAGTTAAATAATGACCATTTCTCAGTTATACGTTGGTGGACATGATGTAGGGAGTCATGCGACCAGTTCATGTTATGTAAAGATGATGCAAAACAATGGCAAAATAAAATAGAAAGGCAAACATGGGTAAAGGCTTTGAAAGGCTGTGGTAAATCCTCCACAGTGTTACACCTGCACCAGGCTCTGCCACGGACACAGCCACTCCGGCCAGCTTCCCTCGCAGTCAGTCTCTGGATTACTGATCCTCCAGCCATACAAACACCAGCTTCCAGTCATTCCTGGTCGGACCTCGTAACTGTTCGCAGCTTTTCCCTCTGTCCCTTCCAAAGCTCCGGCTCACTCACCAACCCAGATGATCGCTTTTGGATTGACTCCCTGGTTTTGACCCATTGCCTGTCTCTGGGTTCTCCGTGGCTCGTCTTCCTGGTTCCGTTCCCTCCTCGTCTACTGAACTCCTCGTCTTGACTTCTCACCATCATCTTGGTGAGATTATTATCTTACCCCGTTTTGTCAATAAACTTCTTTATTAACTTCTTGGTCTCAAGGAGTCCTTTGTTACACACAGCAAGTAAAAATCCCCCAAATTAACACTGCATGACTACTTTAGATGAACCGCAATTGCGGCTAAGAATTGTGGCTTATGCGCTACAAACCGTTGGGTGGAAACAACTGCAAGTCACAATTTTTATTTGTTTTTTAGAAATGTCGCTTTTATTTTGCAAAAAACGGTACTGGAAACACAGCAGGTGAAAAGAGACCTGTTTTACAGTGGAAGGTCAACCAATAGTTAAGAACTAATTTTTCCTTAAACATGTTGTTGTAAATGGGACGAGTTTCCTTTAGTTTCCATTAATACATTCTGTTCAAATGTATTCTTGCTTTCTCCTCACTGTTTTATCCATTTCTGTTCACAATTCTGTTAGCCATAGTTGGTTCAACCCAATAAGTCTCAAGATGTAATGCTGTTCTAATGAAATGCAAATTAAAATATTCTATTTTTCCTTTAAGGGAAGATGTAAAATATGCTTCATAGACACTTTTTTACTGTGTGGAGCAAATGTTACTGCTACACATTGGAGCTGTTGTCAGATTGGCTGAGTTAGCAAACAAATTCTTAGTTGGATGCCAGTTCAGATACTTTTCTTCTTACACCAGAGTGAGCTGTAATTATCACAATGTGAAACTGACCACCTGCTTAGTATTCTCTTCCTTGTGTCTTTGCTTCCATTTGCAGTTTCTATCTCCCTTATCCAGATACCTTATGTAGAAATGCATTGTTTGTTGTTATTAGGATATATGTGTTGGTGTTCATTACTAGACAACACATTCCTAATTCCTGTAAAACTGCATTCAAGCCTTGCATCAGTGAAAGCTTTAACAGTCAGTTCCTAAACAGTTCTTTGGACTGTAGATCCAGAAGTCCAATTAAGCTGCAAGGTGAAACAGGAATAAGAAAAATAGTTGGAAGATCAGTTAGGGTCTCCTGTTGAGGACAGAGGACCAAAGGAGGAATAAGGGGTGATTATTCCGTTGAAGATGGAGGGGAAAATGATGGATGGAGGCCATGTCAGGACTCCACAGTGAGAGCTACACACGCTGATGGAGCATGGAGAAGCAAAAGCAGAAAATAAGGCGTGTGCTTGTCTTGTCTTCTCTGACCCCGCATCACTGACTATAACATTGGCTCCATCTCCTTGTGGACACTGGAAGGACAAAAGCTGACAAAAGTTATCTATGGCCTGTGGACAGAGCTTAATGGCGTGTTTGATTTGAAAAGTGAAACGTAATGACAGACTGTCTTCTTGCCTGATATTTCATTTTAAGTAATAACATGTATTACATTTTCGGAATGAGACACATGATTAAGTGGTGAATTGACAGGATCCATTTAAGTAATTGGATAACCACAGCAAACAGAGGCTCGGCACACTAAACCACAGCTTAGGGAGCTGATGAAGGAAGACTTTTGAATAAACATTTCAACCAAGATGGCGGAGAGCAATTGTCAGCTGAACTTGTACGTATTCTTTATGACAATTTGTGTAAAAAAAAAAAAAAAAAAGTGTTTAAATAGGATTTAGAGATGCAGAGCACACTTCTTTCCCCCAAAGCTTTTCTTTTTTATCTGCTATTCCCTCCTCTCTGCAGCTGAAAAAAAGAACAATCTAGATTCTGAGAGAACATTAAAGATCCAGCCCTCAGGACAAACCCTGCTGGGTATACCTGTCAATCAAAACTCTCCCAGCGCAACTCTCTGAAGGTTGATTTTCTGTGTGCAGATGACATCAGTGATAAAACGAACACTTATTTATCTCCAGGTTGTGTTAGAAAATACCAACAAGGCATTGTGTTCCGGATGTGGATGCAGTATCTATTGATCCTTGTCAAGATGAGAAAAACACAGAGAACAGCAAAGACAAAACAAAATGAAAGAGAAAAAGAATGTTGTTTATATGAGATTTTAGACCACTGACAACATCAACTTTAAGGAAGCAAAACAGAAACACTGTCTCATCCTCTTGTTCTTTAAAACGGTACTTTACCACAATTTCCAGCAGAAAGAATTAAAAGATGGCTGTAAGCATGATGTGCAAACTCCTTCTGAACATCAAAATCCTATTCTACTCTACATGTTAAAGACAAATGGATGAAACAAAAGAAGTCTGCCAGCCTTGTGCTGAGCTGTGTTCCTCTGTTGATAGGCCTGTCATAATATAATATAATATAATATAATATAATATAATATAATATAATATAATATAATATAATATAATATAATATAATATAATGTATTATATTATATTATATTATATTATATTATATTATATTATATTATAATATAATATAATATAATATAATATAATATAATATAATATAATATAATATAATATAATATAATGTATTATATTATATTATATTATATTATATTATATTATATTATATTATATTATATTATATTATATTATATTATAATATAATATAATATAATATAATAAAATATTACATTTATTTGGTACAGACACATTGCTCCATATAGATAAAAGAAACAACATCAACAAACACAGATACATAGACAACACACAAATTAGTCCATGTGGCTGTTAAACAGTTTCTCCATCTAATGTTTCCTCAAATCAGAGGTGTAGCAACAGCTGCTCAGTTGAGGGTTTGTTTAAGTCTGTATGATGGAGTTTTCTCACTCCTCCGGCCGTTGCATCAGTTTGAACATTAAATGTCTTAGCAGAGCCTCACAGGTGGGAATGTGATTCTCTACAAACAACTGGCTGGCCCTGTGACACCTGGGCACCCCCATCAACAGCCTAAATGTGTCATTACAAGCCCCATTCAGTCTCTGAATAGTGCATTGCCTGTAGTTCCACCACAAAGGGGTGGTGTACAGAGGGGTACAAACAGCACTAAACTGGGAACATTTCACATTAGCAGAGCACTCGCTATGCCTGCACATACAGTTTACAATGTTGTCTCTGAATATCTCTGTCATCACACCAGTCATCAGTAACAAAGTGTCCAATTTAACCTTATTAGAGCACATACATTTATCAAACAAATTTAAAGGTGTGGAATGTCACATTTTTATCTTCCTTGCTTCTTACAATCATCATATTACTCTTTGTGGGATTATACGTTACATCGTGATTGATGCCAAAGTCTGAACAAAATTTGAACAATTGTTGCATCCCTGCACTGTATGGGCTGATGATCATCTGCATACATGAGATGATTCACAACTGTTGATCCAACGACACAGCCCGTTGTACACCTGTTTAATTGAGAGGATAAGTCATTCATGTAAACATTAAATAAGACTGGAGATAAAAATTCCTCCTTGTTAAACACTGTTGCTAACATAAAAGGGCTCAGACAAAGTACCATCCCACTTTACATGTGTGACCTGATTTGCATAACAAAATACTAGAAGCCGAACCAGATTATTAGGTACACCTCTATTGATTCATTTCATATCTTATAATGATTTAATCTATCAAATGCCTTTGTAGCATCAATAAAACACAGAATAACTGAAGAATTCAGACTTTTTCCAACCATTTCTTTAAGTGCATACATTCATGTCTGTGCCTTTTCTCTTTTTAAATCCAAACTGATTATCACTTGTCAGCATGTTTTCCAAGACTTTTGAGAGAATTATGGTGAGGGCAATTGGCCTGCAATTTTTCAGGCTATTATATTATATTATATTATATTATATTATATTATATTATATTATATTATATTATATTATATTATATTATATTATATTATATTTTGCTTAAATTGTTCTAATAGTGTTTTCTTTTATCAAAACAGGGGGAAAATGTATTTATATCAGGTTTGTTTTATTTAGGAATATTTTATCAGAAATATTTACTGCAAGCCGTTTTTGTTTTTGTTGCTGTTCCTGTGAATGAAAAGCAGTTTTATGTTTTGCATTTTGTTCCCTTGCCATACTCAAAAAGTAAAAAACTAGTACGTTATGATCAGATTTCCTTTTTTTTCTGGTGTACTGTTACATCCTTAGTAACTAGTGGGATGACGTAAAGTGTTGTAACGTGGTTTCACATTAGAGTTTGAACCAGCTACTGGACCATTAAGTGCTGCTGTTAACCAGTTCACTTAGAAAATGGACACCATTTATAAAGCAGTTCTCTTTTCTCAACTTACTACTAAAAGTCCTTCACACCTTTACACATTCACACACACTCACATTCTACTGCTTAGTCTACACACACTTGACTTACCGTCCCAGACTTCGGCCTCCTAACCATACAATTAATAACCAATTAGCTGGTTTTGGGGGAGAAACTAGCTCTCACCTGGTTCAGTTTCAGTGAAGCAGGCAGTAAGGACCCTTTGATAACGTGTACAGGCTATGCCAGGGGTCAACCAAGCTCAGGTCTGCAGTCCTGCAAGTTTGATGTTTCCCCATTTCAATATGTCGGAACCTGGATTTCTTTTGCATTTTCTTCATTGTCACTTTTGCCATTAGATAATTTCAAAATGACTTAAATAATTCTACTCTGTCTTTTTTTCCTTATATCCAGTTGTTATTACTTCTATATTTGCTCTTTCATCAATTCTCTACTATTATTTATATTCTTACAGATTGACACTTTCTTTTAGAACCATAAAGCCACCATTGCACTTTATAGTTTCCTCTTTTCAGTGTTATCCAGGTCCGTATATCAACCCCCCCCGGTGCAATGAAAAACTCCTAACTTGGCAAGTAAGTTTTCCTTTGTAATAAGTCAGTCAATTAGGTCAAATCTTGCTTTGCACAAGGATCAGACGCACAGCTCCTCACCTTCAAGGCTTTACATGGCAATGATCCAAGCTGCCCCATCTGTCAAAGCTCCTTCACTTTACTGCCCGACTCCGTTTGGCTTTCCTTCTGGCCTGTCGTTGCATCACATTTGCACCCTGGGTGAAGTGCTGTTCTTTACTGATCAATGCTCAGATTCCAGCAAACAGCCTTCTGACATCCACTCACTGTGTGAGGCTTGACTTTATCCTGTCACAGTATAGAAGGTAGTGGGGGGACGAGGGCCGAGGAGGCCTTGATCCCCACACTCCTGTGGAAAACAGCTGGGTGTTAATTGAGAGGAGACCCTCTAAGGTACTGGACCCAGCTGCTGCTGGGGTGCCACAGGGTTCAGGCCTCTTCAAAATCCCAGAGTCCCAAGCCTGCTGTTCTCTTCTGTTTGCCACAGCACAGCAGTAAAGGTGGGCCAGAAGTTCTATGCGCTGAGCAGCGAAATTCTGTAAATTTGCTCCGCAGAAGAAAAAAGGATGCACATCAGGAATAAAAGTGTTTCTTCTTCAAGTTTGATTTGACCAATCATTCATATTTGCTTATGTGACATTAATATTAGATAGTAATTATCATTCATTGTTGCTAACTAATGAGTAGAGTACACATGG
Organism: Telmatherina bonti; assembly: GCF_933228915.1. NCBI lineage: Eukaryota > Metazoa > Chordata > Actinopteri > Atheriniformes > Telmatherinidae > Telmatherina > Telmatherina bonti. The sequence goes on along the minus strand of NC_136613.1, from coordinate 30,617,169 downwards.
ATTAGTAACAACACATAGATCTATGTCAATATATCATAGAGTCATCGTAAAGTCAATCATTAGTCATAGATCTAAAATGCAAACGCTGCTAAAAATAATTGAAAACCATTTATCAGAAGCACTTTTATTTGGGAAACTGCTGCACTGTAAGTTTCCCGGATTTTCTGTGAATTTAAAGTTTGTTATAAAATATTTCTTTAAGCTGTTTAGTTTAATTATCTGATCTCAGGATAAAAATGTTCATGATATTTGACTTGCTTTTTGGGATTTCTTGTGATGGACTTCTGGTTTTTGATACCAGCAAAGTAGTTTCCAGTTAACCTTCCTGCTCCAGTAACTGCACAGAAGATAAAAGCAACAACAAAGTAAGAGCAGATATTCTGTCAGGAATGCTTTTAAGCTCCAGGAAAGGACACGTGGCTCAAAGCACCACTTTGTAACGCTTAAAGTTGGTATTGTACAACAGCGAACTGAGCTCCCACTCTTCCCCTAAAGACACTGAGCTTCATGCGCCGTGGAAACACACAATACGAAGGATTTTCAATATCGGTTCAGATCAATCAGTGGATCCTTAACTGAATCATAACAAAACGGGATGGTGATTAGATCTGAGATATCGGCAAACACTGACTCAATCCAAGAAATCAGTTTATTGTATCGTCATCAAACTGGTGCTTTAATTTAGTAACTATTAAGTATAAAACATTGTTCTGTCATGGGCTTCTCCTGTTGTTTTTTCTTCTTCTGGATTTTTAGGTGGGGCTGAGCAGGTTTCCTGGTGGCTCAGGCCGGAGTCTGGAGTGCTAATGGAACACACCTGCTGCTCATCTGGCACTGCTATTTAAGCACCTGCAAGAGCTCCAGTCTCCGCCAGATTATCTTACAGTACCTGTGGTAAATCCAGCTCCTTGAGAGTCTCAGTATTCTCGAAGAGTTATTTAACCAATGTTTTTGCTCCTGCTATCTATGCAGCCTTGCCTCGCCTTGCCTCGCCTTGCCTTGCCTTGCCTGGATCCACTCCACCAACCCAAGAGTTATTTCCAGCTGCTCTGCTCGCCCTGCCATCTTGTCCACCACGCCTGGGAACTTGACTACCCCCTCCAGCCAAACAACGACCCCTGGTCACAGTAAGCTCCATCTTGGCAAAAACCTATCCTGGAGACTTCATGTCTTTTGGACTCCACTAATTATCTTCTCCTCCTAGAAACACAACCTGGACAGAAAACACCCAAGCGATTCTACATACGTTTGCAACAAATTGTGCTCCTACTCACGTGCTGTCTGCATCTTGGGTCCGGTCTAGTTAGGCAGATTTTCCTTGCCGTGACATGTTCAACATATTGCTCCACCACCCAACATTTTGAGTTGAATCATTCTTTCCTCCATAAAGTGCTTTCAATGTCCCTTTAAGGATCTGACCCAGACTTTGCAGTTCTCCGTGTTGTATTCCAGCTGTATGACACCAACAACACGTTTTCTAAATGAGTCTTGTTAACAGTTTGTAAACGACTGAAGGAATTGGGTTTCGTGCTGTCCCAGGCTCCTCTGTGCTTTCAGGTGATTTACTCTGCCACTCAGTGTCACGTTCATGGGTGATTACTGTCAGGGAAGCTGTTAATGAAGCAAGTTTTGACCTCATGACAGAATATTGATGAATTGGGTTATCCTTCATTTTGTTCACAGCAGTTGTGTTTTGCTCTTTAATTGTCTACATCTGCTGCTGTTCCTGTAACCAGAAGCACCCAAAGTCCTTTCCTATTATCATTTCATACATTGGTGGGAAACTTGACAACTGCCAAGTATTTTAAATATTACATCACTAATACAGATTTTCTCCTTTCTGCCAATTTAACTTCCTAATGAGCCTAATTTCACACTTAAAACCTTAAAAGAGCCCAAATCAGACTAGTTTTCCATGATAATTTATGTGTTTCTTTGCTGTGTCTTATCACCATGAAGGGGTTATTTATTAATTTAGTGACTTTAAAGTGACTGCTAATCAAATTTACTGTTTTTAAATGCTGAAAAAAAAAAAATAGTACAATTCTGTTAATGGGGGAAATGTGTTTAATCACAAACAGTTTAGTTCAAATCAAATATCTATATTTATCCATTACAAAGATGCAAAACTGGCGCAAGTTTGACCAAAGTGAAAATCTTTAATTGGACTGAGAGTAAAAGTTTATATATTTAAGTACTTCCCCCATGGTGCCGATGCAGATACACCTTTCTGCAGAAAAAAAACAAAAACAAAATCAAACTTGACATAAAATTTGAAATGATTGACTGAACAGAAGAGTTAAAATCAATATCCTGTCTGTTGTGATTCAGTTGAGATGATCAATGACCCAAAAACATCCAGCAAAAGTACCAGTTTCTCAAACTAATCTGGCAAAAGGTGAAAGTAGAAGACAAAAATTATTTAATTCATCCTGACAGACAAATATGGACTTTTCCCCCAGACTTAGCAAACCAGAGTTTTCCAGTATTTCACATCTTTTACAGAAGGACCAAACTAGATTTCACCTGCTGAAACATCTAACTTTTAATGCATAAACCTGGTGGGTGAAGCAAACATAAACAGCAAGCTATTTGCTCCAGATTTTATCAGATGAACAAGATAATCTTCCACTTTGGTTTTTCTGCTTTTTTAAAACAAGCTTTCCCTCAAAAGATTCAGTCTTCAAACAACCACTTTTTTTCTGCATTTCCACAAAAGTCAATATTTATTGTAAAACTGACACAGTCCCTCTGACGTAACCATGTAGTCACATGCTGCTCATGTGTTCAGTGATGTTAGTCTGTATCCAGACTGTGTGCAAAGGTATTTTATTTATTTTATTTTAACTTGAATGTTTGTTACTGTACTTAATGTAGCATACCCTCTACATGAACATGTGGAGTACGTATGAAATGATGCAGAGAGTAATACATCAAGGACACAGCTTTGTACAGTTCAAAGATGCTGAATGTACAACAGTATCTTTCCAATAGAGGATATTTCTGTGTGTTTGTTTACAACAGGATGATAAATGGAGGACTCACAGAGCTAAGTGGTTCTAATACAGGTAGAGAGGCATCGGGGCTCATCAATACAAAAAAAAGAGGGGAAGAAAAAAAACTCTTACTCCATCATGTTTATGGATTTCTGTCTGGGCAAAATTACCAACTGGGGTTTCAGGAAAATCTTACCTTGAGGTTTATTTACAGACACTTCCATTACACATTTCTCATAAACAATCCCAGTTATGTTAGCTGGGTTTTGCCCATCACCTCTGTGTTTGGCCTACACTCTCAAGACGCTGTATATCTGTTAGGATAAGAATGATAAACAGGTTTGCTCTCAATGTACACAACTAAATGGTTGTGATGTTGGTTTGTGTGAAACATGCATTTATTTAATGAAAATGCTTCAGTTACACAGCTTGAAAGCACATGTATAGTAATATTTTTTACTATAGCTCACATCAGAATCCAGTACTGACAATGTTATCCCTCAAAGAGGTGTACCTGAAAACATTACACATCTATCAGCATATTTATGCAAACTTCTGCATTCTTGCAACAACCTTATCTTCAGTCTAAGAAAGCTCTCGCTTTTGAGTTAGGCTCAATTTGGGGTTTGGACTTTCTGCAACTGAAACTGTGATACAAACAGCATTTCCTATCAACTTTCTTCTTTAGGGCCTTTATGAACAAAATCTATGATGTAAAAACCACTTGTGAGAAATGAACCTATGTTTGATCTTATGTTATCAGTGTTTAGAGAGAAATACAAAGTAACAAAAAAAAAAAAAAAAAAAAAAAGAACAAAGGATAAGATACAGCTCATCCAACTGCCAGCAAGGATGCAACATCTACGTCTATGCAAGAAAAAATAACACTGTAGTGCAAAAGGATGCATTAGTTTATTTGCTGCAATCAAAAGGAAACCAGGAGATTTCATTGAAAAGACATATTTAGGTTTAGGTT
>NC_136613.1:30475697-30608197 GCF_933228915.1 Telmatherina bonti | reverse complement strand
AGATTAGATTAGATTAGATTAGGTTCAACGTTAGTCATTACTCATGTATAAATACAGAGTAAAGAAATGCAGTTTAGCATCTAATCAGATGTGTAGATAGCAGAAAGTGCAACATATGCAGAAGTACGATGAACAATATACTAAAGGTGGGTTTAAGTGATCAATAATACAAAGAAACTACACAGCTGTACTATGAGTGACTATGCAAATAGGCCATACTTTTCTACGGATAGGTTATATGAATATGCAAATGCGTAAGTATAAATGTAAATGAGCAACGCGTGCAGAGGAAAGATCTGAATTATGGACAATTTATATACAGTTGTACTTTAAGCAGGTATACAGAGGGGGAGGGGTGCGCAGGCAGAGGCGGAGTCCATGGTATAGAGGCTTAGTGGGAGACAGAGTTCAGTGGGGAGACAGTTGTATGGAAAAACTGTTTCTAAACCTCCTGGTTCTGGCCCTGAGGCTCTTGTAGCACCTCTTGAAGGGGAGAAGCTGAAAGAGAGTTGGGGCACAATGAAAGGAGTCATTGAAAACCGTTGTAGACATCGTTTCTCAACAAACATCCTGAATGGGAGGAAGTAAAGTCCTTGTGATGTGTTCAGGGGTTTTCACAGCCCTCTGCAGTGCCTCATGGTCTGGGACAGAGCAGTCACCGTACCACCGTAGGTAACCCCTGCCTCCATCAGCTGCTCTGCTCCTGTTAGCTCCAGGTTAGCCCTTAGCTACACGTACCTCAGAGTTTTGTGGGTGTCAGTCATCCATCCCCACATTCAAGAATCCGCTTTCAGCAAATAATAATAATAAAAATAATAATAATAAAAACATTTTTTATAATCATAAGCCAGATACAGAGACAGAAACCTGAAGGTAGTTTTATTTATGTACAAAGCGGGTTGGGGAAAAGGTGGGGTTGTGTGTTTGGACACTGTGTGGTTGTGTACATGTGTGCGTAAGTGGGAAATTGTTTTTTAATGTTGTAAAGTACTTTGCGATGCATCGGTACAAAAAGGGGTTATAAATAAAGTTTGATTTGATTTTCCTGGAGTGATGACACAGAGGATGCTGCCAAGATGGGGATGATGGGAACCGCCCAGTGAGCTTCAATTTAGCTCTTCAGAAACTAATTGGTGACGTCATGAAGGCTCTGCCCATCTTATTATATATACAATAATGGGCGCTACCCGCACACTACCACACATCTTTTATGTTGTCATAATAATCCAGAAGCTGACAGGACTGAGTCCAGAATTCTCTTTCACCTTTTGAAACAGGTTGGTAGTGAAAATGTACCTCTATGAAGTTGCTTGTTGCTGTTTTCCTCACCTTCTGCATTCTCTTTGGCACCTTTTTATTTGGCGGTTTCTGTGTCATCAATTAATCTTCTTCTTCTATGGTTTGTTCCTTTTGCTGGCTCTTTGTCAGCTATAGACAACCCGCAATTTCTTTTTCTTGCTTTTTTTTTTTTTTTTTTTTTTACCCTGTCCTGTCCAGCATCGTAGCATACAGAATGGCAGTCTGTGTGCCATAATTAGCCAGATAGATTTACTCGACCAAGGGAGACATGTCTTATAACAACATGTGATTTCCAGTGTTATTTCTCTGTTTTTCCTTATCAAGTAAATTAAGCATGTCATATGCTCCAAAAGAAAGAACACTATTCTTGCTCTTGAGGCACCAAAAACAAGAAAGTTTCTTTTCTGGTCAATTTATACATAACCGTGTCAACCTCAAAGATCCGACCAATCACAGAAAACTTCTCGGAGCCCCATCAGAAGAAAGTTTTGCATGTCCATGTCCACAAAACCAAAATGACGTCATTTTGTTGCCTTAATAACTCAAAAAACGTTTAAATCATGGATCTGGGCAGCTGGTCTCTCAATGCAACTTTTAAAATCTTTTTTCCCAAAAGAAAGGGCAAAGGGGCGCCCGCAGGTCCCGACGGAATACATGCTGCGGGATACGTGATGAAGGTCATGTGCCTGCTGCTTCTTTCTGTGGAGGATTTCTACATGATTGGATTTATGATAACTGGGTTTCTGCTTTTTTGTGGACGCGGTTTCCTGGTGTCTCGCAAATTTTGGAAGATTTGTGATGGACTACGCCGAGCAACTGGGACTCGAACTCATGCGTGACGGCACTGGACCGCGACTGGAGCTGGTTGTGGTTCTGGAGCTCATCTGTAGGTGGGAAACATCCTGGAGAAGCAGTTGCTCGGTTTTGGTGGAAACTGACCCCCGATTCGGCTGTTTTGGAGTTCGACAGAGAGACCACTAAGGACTCAAAGCTGAGCCAAACGAAGCTTAGCTTGACCCAAAACAAAGCTGTTATCTGAATCTGGCTCCCTGACTGGCCTTGAGCAGACTGGTTATCACGTCTCCTGGAATGTAATGCTGTCTGACGCTCAGTCCCCCTCCTAACCCCCCTCCCTTTCTCAGGCCTGTGGAACTTAAACTGAACTCAGCTCTCAAGGCCGTCTTTATGATACTGATGATTTTTACATCAGGCGGCACAGATGAACTGGGGAAAGTTCACAGACTCATTCACTGAACGCACACACTCACACTCAATGTTACAGACACACTGTCCTATCTTTCACCGCCTTTTCCGGACCTCACCCCTCCCTCCACTCATGGACGGCAAGTTGGATGGGCGCGCTGCTTGGCTGGCTGTCTGGGAGACCCCCCGCTCCCATATTGTGTGCTGTCTATTGTCTGAACTTGTGCTTATGCTTAGAGGTGTGTTTTTTTTTGTTTTTTTTTGTTTTTTTTGTTGCATCTTTATCCTTCCCCTTTAGGTGAAGTGTAGAGATACTTTTTTTTTTTTTTTTTTTTTTTAAACCCACCCATCCTTCTTCATGTCATCTTTCCTCATTTATAATGCAACGCCAGTTAAAAAACTGGCTGCAGGGCCGAAGTATCAATCCGTCCTGTAAACTTGTCAAATGTAAATGTCCGTATGTCTAACCTTGGACGGTTGTGTGTGTGTGACTTGAACCTTGAATTTCCCCTCGGGGATAAGTAAAGTATCTTTGATTTGATTTGATTTGACAAGACTATTACATGCTAAGCAATTGGCCTTGGCAGTTACCAAAGAATATTTGTCTATGGTTAACTTTATCAGTGTTTTTCAACCACTGTGCCATGGCACACTGGTGTGCTGTGAGAGATACAGGTGTGCCATGAGAAATGATCCAATTTCACCTAATTGGTCAAAAACAGCAGCTCAGTGTTCATCCAAACAGGCCGAGGACCTGGTGAGAGATCATGAAGTTCCTTTTTCTTGTGGTTATTTGATTTCTATTCAAGACACTTTAACAATATGGAATTTATATAATAATATGGGCTTTAAACATTTTTGATTTGTGGGCTGCCTTTTGCAAAAAGGTTGAAAATCACTGAACTACATAAATGCAAACATATCACAAAGAGTGGTAGAGTAGTTAGCCTTTAAGGCTTTGTCCATTTTTTCCTCCATGTGAGCAGAAGCTTTGTTCCTGTGTATATTGACAAAATAAAGTGTCTTTTTCAGTGTTTGAAAATGATAATATGCCAATGAGGTTTTGCTGGAGCTTGTTTTTGGCTTATTCTTCCATGAATGTTATGCATATATGCAGGAATGTGCATCATTTTTGGGCAAGCAGAATAAAGAACCTGCCAGGGTTTGGTATGACAGGGTATAAAGGGGGTAAATAATGTGTTTGGGAAGGAATTATATTGGAATGCTGTGGAGTTTGGGCTGGAAAGCACTGGCAAAACAGAACAACTGGCACAACAAAGATCCTGAAAGCTGTAAGATCCGCACAGCTGGGAATACTATTACCTGGCTGGCATTAGGACCAGTTTATTGCTGGCCATCGCTCACACTGCTAGCAGGCGCCATAGCAAAGTAAGACACAATATGAGACATTATTCACCATGGGGTATGATAATGATTAATCCTAAATGAAGAAAATATGCTTTAATTGTAGGCCAAAACGATCCATCATATTCAAATTTTAGTTGATTAAACCTGGTATCTGCTGTTTTATGCTGCATTTACTTAACAAAAACACCCTCTAGCTGTATTCCAGCCCCAAACACTAAAATGTTGGGCTGAAATGTAAGTGAATGTATGATTATTTATTTCTAACTGTAAATATACTTATATTTTCTATATGTTTGACTATGTATGTTTCAGATCAATAATGTGGTGAAATATGGGGAACAAAAGCTAATCCCAGCTTTACTACTAGTCCTACTACAACGCTATAAGCCTCTGACCAACAAACTATGTATCCATATAGCTGTAAATCTTGCAAATAAGCTAACAAGTTGTTCTGCTTTAATCGTGTAATGTGCCTTATAGTGCTTTTTTCCCTCTTCTTCAGGAGGAACTGCAGCGTTGATGACTCATGTCAAATGGCTTGACTAAGTAACTGTGGAAATTTATTCCTGTCACATTCTACTGCTTCTACCTGCATGTGATGGAGGAAGTGAGCTGTTTCCTCATTGTCTACTCAAGTCTGGTTGTGTCGTTGATCTTTTTGATGTCAAGGTTCAGGCAGCTTCGCTCACACCACTCAACCAGATGTGCTTCTTTAACCCATAAAGACCCAAGCCATGAAAAAAATGATCAGATAAGTCCATTCATTCATTCATTTTCAAGACCGCTTAATCCGATTCAGGGTTGCGGGGAAGCTGGAGCCTATCCCAGCTGGCTTTGGGCAACAGGCAGGGTACACCCTGGACAGCTCGCCAGTCCATCGCAGGGCCACACAGAGAGACAAACAACCACTCACGCTCATTCCTAGGGGCAATTTAGAGTAACCAATTAACCTAACATGCATGTCTTTGGATGGTGGGAGGAAGCCGGAGTATCCGGAGAGAACCCACGCATACACGGGGAGAACATGCAAACATGCAAAAAAAAGCTAAGGATCGAACCAGTGACCTTCTTGCTGTGAGACCACAGTGCTAACCACTGTGCCACCGTGCAGCCAGGTAAGTCCAGTTGCATGAATATGAGGTTTTATATTTTAATATGTATGTGTGCATATATATATATATATATATATATATATATATATATATATATATATATATATATATATATATATATATATATATATATATATGTATACATATATAAATAATTTTAAAATCAACTTATACTCCTTAAACAAGAGACATATATGCAAAGTATGTAATTCAATGTTCATTCAATGTTCATATATGCATTGCCTGGACAAGTGTATCACTACGAGGGCAAGCTCCGCTTGGTGGTGGTTTGACTACATTTGCAATGTATTGACAATAAATCTTTAGATTCAAAGAGGCTTTATTGTATTAGTCTGGAGGAAAAAATGTTTAGTTTGCCAAAGGAAATGTAAAAAAAAAATAAAAAAAATCTCTTGATAAATTGGCGACCAAAAGCAACTTATTAGACTCTAATGGAGCACAATACAATGAGATGTCCTCGACAGGTGCAGTCCGAGCACATCTGGTACCCATAACGGTGTGGAGTAAACTTTCTCACCACCAAACTATAAAGATGTTGCAATTTGCATTTTGTCACAGAACATCAATTTTATATATTTCCATAACTTTTCCAAAACTTCTGAGAAGATAAATATTTTCAATAACTTTTCCAGGGCCTCGAAATTAATTTTGAAATTCCATAACTTTTCCAGGTTTTCCATGATCGTATGAATAAGGCTGAGATACTTACATCACAGTGTATTTATACAATAAAAATATTTTGTGCATTGTATGAACAGACTCCTGTTGTTAGTACCACTGGTGAGACCAAAGGCACATATCCAGCCTTGGTGGGACAATGAAGTACTTGAAAGACATTATCTATAGCAAGATTAATGATGCATTCACACCAGGATAGTCCGCTAGACTTGGTCTGATTTGGGACTCGGCTCAGTCCCATGTGGATCAAGATCGCGTTCCTCCTTCACTTTGGACAAACGAGCTAAACCATTAGAACAATATATCCCTGTGCTGGGCACCACCGAGAAGGAGATGGTTGCGCCATAGATATGAGGCGGCTGGCTGTGGTGGCCGCTCAGTACCTGAATAGATAAGATTTTAGTCGATTTTCATATACCTCAGTAAAGTTTTATTTCATAAAAAAGTAGGAGGTACTGTGGAAAACTGTATTGCATGCTCACAGACATGGTGTTTTATGCCATATACCATCCCACTATCCCAGTAATAATAAATGCTGTTAAAAACACAGGCACTATACTGAAATCCTCAAACTCCATCTAATTTTGGAACCTACATTTGTTTTATGTGCACACAGCAGTGTTGGTCGATGACATCTTCTCCCAACCAGCAGGATAGATATCAAATATCAATTTAGCACCATGTGGTGCTGCTTTTGGTTGCAGTTACAGTCAAAGGGAACAAAGACATTTTAAACCCCTCAGCTGTGATCTTTTTATGTCTCTTTGACACCTTTGTCAACCACCATCAACGGTTCACTGGTCTCAATTGTCTGTTTTTGTCCCATTCTCTTCAAAGTTTCATGATTTCACAATGGAGCTTTGTTTTTACATCAGTAAAACACATTTTTCAACAGTGTAATTCCATAGCAAAAATATTCTGTCAGTTAATCCTTTTAAACCAAAACAAGTTGAAACACCAAAAAGACTAAACAATATCTGGGTCAAATTTAACATAAACTGGAATTTAAAGTCTCTACTTATTAAAAATGAAGTCTTTAATCTCATGATTATGTCCATAAAATATTTATCTGTGTTGAAAGACACATTAGTAAAATTAGCCATCTTTGCACCGTCCATCCGTTTTCTATCCCTTACCGGAGGATAGGAAGCATATATCTCTCTGTACATTCAAAAATAGAGGTACCAGCTTGTACCTAAAAAGGTACAAATGCTTGTCGCTGGGGGTGTACTCTTTTGAGAGACATTTCTGTACCCTTCAGTTCTGGTCTATTTTTGTACCTTATCAAGTTCAACCTCACCTTATCAAGTTATGATTTTTATGTTTTCACAGGATTAGGCCTGGTCCATGCCACTTAGCAGTATTATCTTATCTTTAATCTAGAAATAATCTTCAAAAACTCAAAATACTGACCAGCCATACTTAGTTTGCAGCATCTGACCTTCATTGTCTGGTGTAGTAAATGACTGTTAAGTAGTACTACTGTCATCACTCAACTCTGCTCTAGTTTGTAACATTACAGCCATTAACATTACATTTTTCAATGCTGCAGGTACCCTTTGTACTTTATGTCACTTTGAACCCTTTTTCGTACTCTGAAGGTGTGCTTCTGGTCTCTTAAAGACCAGTATTGTACTTTTGAGAGAACATTTCTTTAAAATGTACCTATAGGTACAGAAATGTCCTTATCTTGTACCTCTATTTTTGAGAGTGTGTCTTTAGCCACTCCTTCCAGCTTATCTGAGAGGATCCCGAAGCGAGCATACAGTCAACCTTCATGTTCCAAGCTGAAGACTGGAGAAACCAATTTTGGCTACTACTAGTCTGGTTTTATCCCAAGTACTGTAAGAAACCCATGAAATAACAACCGAAAGGAAAAGTTTGCAATTTAAGTATAGACAATTGAGAGGTATGTAGGGGGCCTGGAGAACAATGAACTACATCAGCCGCCAGCTGGAAGACATCTGGGGCACTCCAGTCGTTGTCAAGCCACCAAACAAACCACTAGCTAAACTATCCTCAACTACATTTATTTTATTGTTGAAAGTGATAGAAAATGAATCAATAACTGTTCAGGTTTCTCCACATCCATGCCTAGTGTATAATTTAACATCCTTGTTCAGAAAGTCAGACATTTATTTGTGGAATTGCCGTATTATCAGACGTGTCTGTCAGCAGCTGACACCTGCGGGCAGAGATGTGGGAGGCATCAGATAAGCATAATCATACATTCTTACTCCCTGAGTGGGAAGTAAAGGTAACTATAGGCTCTTACTTCAAGCCATTTGAAGACTATTAGATGATTTTCTCTTTTTTTTGTCATGGATAAAACTTTGAAATGCACAAATCTGAAAAAAATTATACGTTTTTGGGGGATAATACCAGTGATCTCAAACAGCTGGTGTCCAGCTGTGTTGCAACAGGGAAACTCCCAACACTTGTAGGACAACGGTGTTCAAGGACCAGAGTTGCCCACCCCTAGTCTAGGGTGTTGTCTCAGTTGCTTTTACTCCACTTTGAGTTTAAATAAAGGTTAAACAAAAGTTACATTTATTTTATTGGGGGATCTAAAGACACATTGGGCGTAAATGGCAAGTTTGTGCCATACATGCCTTCTAGAAAACTGGAGGATTTTCTCTAATGCTACAAAAACAGTCACAATTGTCAGGATTCTTTTCTAAACAAAAACTTCCTTTCACACTTTACAATCCAACAGATGACAATATTAAAAGTAAAATTGAGGACGCTAGATATGTAGCTAAGCAAATCTCATACAGGATATTTTTTGCAAATAATTTCTACATGAGTTATAAATGAATATGCCAGAGAACATTAAACAGAGATCAACACTAAGTGAGAGTGAAAGCAAGTGGATGCTTTGCACAAGAGCTGCCCACTGCTGCAGTGACAGCTCAAGCTTGCATTGACACCAAAGGTTTGTAATGTATAACTTTTGAGTCACAATGTTGTGTGGGCATGAGATGCATCTGTTATTGATCATGATGAAAACAGTTATGTCACAGCGCATCCCTCGTGACAAGAAGAAACAGTGTAATGTCGAAATACTTCATGATGCATGTTTAATTTGTGAAAAGCTAATGCAAATGATCTTAATCTATGTTAACTGTTGTACCTCATTACATCTGCTTTTCAGTATGCAAAACAATTAATGGGTGCAGTTGTACATGAAGCTCAAATGATGCAGGCATAATTCTCAAGTCACTTACCATGAAATGCTAATATCACACAAATGCAAACCTAATGACAAATGAAAAATAAGGGAGACAAATAGCGCATTTTTCTTCCCTTGGCTTGCCTTCAAGACTTTCTGGCAGATCATTCAAAATGCTCAGCAAGTGGTTCAACTCTGACACAACAGATAGCTGCCAAATTGGGGGAAGAAGTACAGTAATCTCCTGAGAAAAAGCCACCAATCTGCTTCCCATGACATGCCAATTGTCCATCTAGTCGCACACCAAGGTGAACACAAAAGAGCTCTACACTCACTAAACACAATTTACACCCATCCATGGATGTGTCAATACATGCCTAGAACTGATTAATACTCTATATCTGAAATCACTTTGTGAATGTAGCCAAGACAGCAACCACATTAAACAAGATTAAGTGCTCAAAGTTTGATAAGCCCAAAGCAACTCCCACGCCAAGCTATAAATTTTATTGAGAAAATTATTATAGGAAGGCAGGAAAAAAAATATCTTTGAACAATATGCTTTGAGGTGTGAGTTCCAATTAGCCTGTCAGGATAGAAAAGCGCAGCTGATACAGTCATGTTCTGGGTGTAAGAGTTACTAATTGCTGCAACAAAGTGCTTAAATGACAAAAGAGAATTAACTATCATTCTGTCATTAAGATGTGAAAAGCAAAAGTAAGTCATTGATTCAATGGTGTCCAAACTACACACAGGGGTTGCTGACTTCTGTCTGGTTTCAGAATGTGAGGACCCAACAGGACGGAGAGGCGGAATTTTAATCCAAATATCTGTCATAGAGACTGAACTGCAGACTGGACAGAGGAACACAACAGGATGATCTGATGAAGGAAACTGAGACTCAAGGAGTGTAAATACACAGAGGGACTAATGAAGAACACATGGAATAAATGAGGAAATCAAACCATGTGAGCTAATAAATGGGAAGCAAAACAAGATACAACACACAAGGGAGCTAAACAGAGGAAAAACTACTAAATTAAATGGAAAAAAAAAACAAAACCCAACACAAAAACTCCAAACCATGACATTTTCTATTATTTTTACATGTTCGTCAAGTGCTTTCAGGTTACAGCATCAGGCAAAATAGATTTCTTTATTATATTTATATGTTTCACATTTTGTTGCCTGGCATGTCAATCAAAAGACAAAAAAAAAAACCCAACAAAAACCACAGCTTTATTTTTTTAACAAGTTTAAACTCAGGCCTTGTTCACACGTATCTCACAAAATGAAGATATTTTTCAACAATTTGACCTGTCATTCACATGAAAGCAGATTAAAAATGATTTGTTTCAAACACATCCAATCAAAGTGAAGATTTATGAATGCTTCCTTTATGCATCTACATGCAGACATACAAAACTGGGGTTTCAGGTTCCAAAACGACAACATAACAAAAAATGCTCAACGTCACCGGCATGTGCTTACTCTGAAACAGCATAGATGTCCTCTGAATGCACTTAACAATGGGACTTTGCATTTTTGTGTTTTTGTTTGAAGATGAGGTGGTGTGGACTCATGTTTGTTTGTTTTTTTTCATTGCAACCAATAATTTTTCATGAAACACACATGAACATTTACTTCAGGAAAATCTAATTAATCTTTGCTTGTGTGTATAGATAGTTTTTAGGTGTTACCTGTAGTTTAACACTCAAGTTCAGCAGATTCACCAACACAGATTTTGAAAAGTCATCCTCTGAATGACAGTTCTCCTTGACCTTCTTTACCAGCAAGGAAGATATGTGGTTTAATTAGCCATGCATAGAATGTGATAGGGATAAATTACATCACATAAATGATGTACTTAGCCCAGTGGCCTTGTCTGAGGTGACTTCTCATTTTACGCAGTGCTTATGCTGAAGAAGAATGTGGTTTAGGAGACGGATGAAGGCCAAACCACAGAAAAGGATCTAACTTTCAACCACTTTATTTACCAGAGTCCTAGAGACCAGTAACACGAACTGTGGAAAAAACAAAACATTGATACTTAAAGTGATTTTAAATGTGCTGTTGTTTTGGATGTCTTCGTATGATTCATTATGGCTTTAAATGTTACATACTATTTGCATTGACTTCACACATGATAACTGGTGTGTGTTCTAAACATATTCAGCTAAATAACTTTACTTTTGTAAATAAAGTTTAGATGTAACTTTATTCCCAACATTTCAACTCATATATAAATAAAAAGATAAAAACCTGAATGCAGAGATTTGTTTTCATAGAACGAGGG
Organism: Telmatherina bonti; assembly: GCF_933228915.1. Classification (NCBI taxonomy): domain Eukaryota; kingdom Metazoa; phylum Chordata; class Actinopteri; order Atheriniformes; family Telmatherinidae; genus Telmatherina; species Telmatherina bonti. The sequence continues at coordinate 30,597,048 of NC_136613.1, read as the reverse complement.
TTAAGGGAAGCCCTAAACACATATCCCCATTATGTGTTTGGGCTGTGTGTGTGTGTGTGTGTGTGTGTGTGTGTGTGTGTTTGTGCACATGTACTCAAGACATTGTTTTTAATGTTGTAAAGTACTTTGTATTGCAACTGTCCAAAAAGTACAATAAAAATAAAGCTTTATTTGATTTAAAATACTTAAGGAAAAGTGCTTCCTGAGAAACACTGACACAGAGTATATGAATTATTCCAAACAGCTATATTTACCTGAGATAAAGGTGCACCGATGGCAATGTAAACAGAAAATAACCCTGCTACATCTTAAGATGACCAGGAATTGGTGTCCCTTTCAGATCCCCGTGACAAGTTTGGCATTGACTTATGACCCAAACAGCAACCTTCAGCAGTTTAAAGTGAAACCTATGTGGAAGTACCAAAAATTGCAGTTCACCCCTCATCCACTAGAGTCAGCATTTTTTATTGGTTGTTTGCTATACTTGCTGGAGTGGCAAATGGTGAAATATATTATTTTAAAAAAAAAGAATCAGATGATTGACAAAACACCCAAATAGTGTTTATTTAGATAGAAAATATTGGACATTATAACACAAAGGACACCCATTTGTCCCGCTGCAGCTCCCCAGAGTCCCTGTATCTCCTCACTGTAAATTGGCAGTCGTAATCTAGGCCAGCACGCTCTTCGGCAGTCAAACATATTAGCATTTGGTCAAATTCTTCTCCACTATTTGTCACCCACATGGCAGTTTCTTCAATGCCATCGACAAGCTTTTTTGTTGATCTAAAAAAACCCATCAAAATACAGGTGTAGACACAATTCAGAACATTCATGTTCAACTTCCTATGTACCTTCTTTGTAGAGTCCAGTTTGAGGATTCTGCTATATGTTGATGTTGAGCTCATCTACATGGTCAAGCATTTTATTGGCATGAACAGTCTCAAACCTCTACGCCAAGGGCCGGGGGCAGTAAGGTGGTGGCTCAAAGCCTGTCAAATAGCCAACTGTTTGCCTGGCCCATTCCTCACTGTGGACCTCCTACAAGGCTTGATGGAGATGACTTGAGCTGTTTCAAGCAGTCCAAGGTTTAAGAAGGGTCACAAACCTCCTTTCCAGTGCCAGATGTGTAGCTAGCACAGCTGGAAATTTCTTCCTGCTGGGAGGGATCCAGCTGGTTCATAATGCCAACACTACATGAACAGACAGGAATCATGCACTTGGTGCATTGTGGGTTGTCGCCTCAAATCAAATTATACCTAGAACCTATATCAGTTACCTGCCTGACTTTTGTGTATATTCCACAGTAGTGGATCTTCATTTTGCATTGAGGGTACTTCAGAGGAATACCCAACGATCTCATTGGTGCCCAGAGAAACATCCTCGGCTATGAGGTGTGGACACAAATGCAGGGACAGGAGATAAGATACTGAACCAAGATGTTTTAAACTAAAAATAAAGTTCAAATCCAAAAACAGGGAATACGTGGTTGACGAGAAGACATAAACACAAGAAGCAAATGCAATGAACCAGCAACAAGAACTGAAACCAAGGGCTACAAATACAGACAGAACAAGACACAGGTGGAATGACTTAACTAATGACTTCACTAAGTGAAACCAGGTGAGAGAATGAACAGCAGGCAAAATGAAAAACAAGACACAAGGGAACTACACAGGGAAAACCTAAAAGACACAATGTCCAAACCATGACATATATTCAATTCAATTCAACTTTATTTGTATAGCGCCACTTCACAACAATGTTGTCACAGGGCACTTTACACGCGAATCAACATACACATCATTTCAAGCCAATTCATACATATCCTATAATAGAAACCAACTGATTGCATCGAATCATGACTTCGATCCAATCCCTCATCCTGAGCTGCACGCGGCGACAGTGGGAAGGAAAAAAACTCCCCTTTAACAGGAAGAAAACCTCCAGCAGAGCCCGGCTCAGGGAGGGCAGCCATCTGCCTCGATTGGTTGGGGTGGAGAGGACAGGAAAGACAGATCTACATGTACAACTGCACTTTGGAAAAAAGGAGAAATAAGTTAGAGGTGGCAATATTGTCATATATTTATACATTAATACATTAGAGAAATAGAGCGAGGTACTTCTCAGTGCATCAGGTAACATCCCCATTGCTACATAAGTAATGGTTGGCTAGACTACCATAACTATAAGAGCAAAGAGCATAACCTGGACATATATGACAAAAATAGATCATCATCGTCATTATAATTATCTTCAGTGCAAACCTTTAAAAAGTATTTTAAAAGGGGCCAGAAAGAACACTTAAAACTGAGGTTTGTATCAGACTGAAGGTTTAATTAATCAAATATCCCACCAACTTTACTGCAGTAGTAAGATTTTTTTTTTTTTTTTTTTCTCTTTTTTTACGCTAAACACCAACAAAGTGCTTGATGCAGGGCAAAAGACTTTTCAATGGCAGCAAGCCATTTAGCCCATTGCTCATGGTCATCAGCCATTCTGGAAACAGAAATTGCATCAAGATATTGATTAAAACATCTGAAGGTACAGTGTCAGTGTACCATGTTGTACCAGTCACCCATGCATGTCACGGACGTACAAGTCACAAGATCACGAAAGCTTAGAATGGTCTTTATGTCTATAAAAAACTTAAATTTTCATTACATTGCCATCCTGCATCTTGCAACATCACTCGTACTAGTCTTGACCTCAATGTGGACAATTTTCCACTCATTGTCTCTGCCAGCTTCTGCTTTAGTTCACCCAGCGTGAATCAAGCAGAATGCAGAACTTAAAGCTCATTGAAGCAGTGCTGCACAGAAAACCAACTTCTCATTATGACTTTCAAAATTGAGTTCAAGTTTGTATGATCTATTAATCTATTCAATGGTTCTGCCCATCCACAGTCATTCTGGTTTCATTAAGAAGAACAATAGCTCGATGCCACAGAATTCATTACACACAATCAAAAGCAAATCCTTAGGGCCCATTTAATTTGCTTTCATTATTAACATTACCTCTATTAATAATACACTTAAGTATGAGGCTGCTCTGACATTGTGTGTTGCCGAATTGAAATGTTAATCCCTCCCTTTTGGCAGGTCCTATTACTTTGGTGGAGGCAATCTTTCGATGGACTGGAACTTTGCGAGGAGTGTGTCACAACAGATTTTTCAGATATAGAAGAGATATCAATTAATAAAACGACTGATTTATGAATATGATTAACAAGTTAAATAAACCATAATTCACTTTTACCAAATGGTGGTAATTCAGTCCCTCTATTCACAATTTTACTGTACTATTGCATACATAACATGCAGGTTATGTATATCCAAACTAATAAATCTTTTCATCCTTGGTTTGCTATCATTCTTTTCTGAGGAGGAAGAAGTTGAAATGATTTAGCAAAGATAATAACTTCTGCAGCATTATAGTGTATGTGGAAAATAGGACAACTGCTAATAATTGTAGTTTTCCTTATTCATTTCATATAGTTTCTGTTTTAAGTGAAAACTTCCATGCATTATGTTTATTTTACTTCTCTACCAGAGGTTTTAGGGGAAATTATGCCAGACATCAGCTGTGATTTTAGTTAGTTATGATGGTGGCCCATAAGTGTCATAGCAACCCACAGTTAGCAACAACAAAACACAAAGGGCCAGATCTACTAAAGTTTAATGTGTAACGTGTGCAAAGTCATTCCACACACAAACAGTACGAATTGACAACTTTAAATAGAATGATGCACAGCGTGCATTGAAGGTTGTGTCTTTTTAAAGGTGCAAAATAATGTCTCGTTCCAGTTAGTACGTATACATCAATGAATATACAATATAAGGCATGTACATGCTATCTTGCATGTATTGGGTAGAGAAATTGTAAATTTAGATTTAAATTGCACATGCTAGAGAAAACTATTAAATCTTTCTCAGCAATAAAAACCCATTGTGACAAGATTCTTGATTGTTCCCCCAAAATGTTGTGCAATCAGGACTTGGTTTGAGGTGGTTTATTGATCTATTGATCCACCAATGTGCAGCAAGATTTACAGTGAAAACATGTACAATTTTTTTACACTAATCTCACATCCAAACTATTTCCAGCTCCAAAAACCCACAATGTTACTTGCTATGCTCTGTACTCCTTAGTCTTCACACAAACAACACCCAAAAATCTGATCAATACGAAGCCCCGCCTCCAACAGGAACCTTTACCATAAAATCCAGTATTTTCCTAAATCCCCATGGCGACGGGTAAATGAGAAAAATGGATGCTATAACTTGACAACTGTTGTTTTGCATTAAATGTACATTGAGGCCAGCATAAAATAGTTCCTATACTTCAGCATATTTAGCTAGTTTTGTTAAAAAGGAATAAACTGTTGTAGATTGTTTACTATGTGTGACGGTGGTAAAAGCTGATTTAACAACTCTGATCTGTGCATTATACAGTTTTAATGAAAGGCATGGAGTTTAGATCATTCAGCAGAGTGGGTTTTCTCCTGCATTAAAACAATGTAAATCCAGTTGTTTAGTCCTTTCTTCAGATTCTGAAAGGATCCAGTGTGCAGTTTCTGACACTTTTGAATGATGCCTTATGTTTGTGTCTGAAAGGAACTTTCCAAAATCACTGAAATGTTAAAAAAAAAGGCAAAAAATGTGATGTGAAAAAATCCCTATTGGACCATTTTTTTGCCTTCCGCTGTCTTTTTAAGGGCCTGTAGACAAAAATCAGACTGAATTTTGCAGCAGACTTTTGATCAAAGTTTTTACCATGAAGTGATGCAAAATGATGCCTGCATGTGTCATGTATGTCACACTTGGCTTTTATGGGTATGAGCTCTTCAAAAATCAAACACAATCCTCAGACTGCTGCCTGATTGGTCCAGATGAGAGCAGGCTCTCTGAAACAAGTCAATAATAGATTAATGGCATTTTCAACCCCAACAACATTCTGGCAGCAGACATGACATGGGTCCTGAAAGCAAATCGGCATGTTTTATACAGCAAGGAAACGGTTTCAGACTCAGGTTGCTGTCGAAAAGATGCCCAATGATCCAAGATAATTGTTCTGAAAAAAGTAGAGATATCATCCAGTTCCTTCATCCCTTCAAACTTTTCTGTTGAAGGTTTTTGTTCACATGTAGTGACACAAAAATTATTTTTAATTACATCTGTCTGCATGAATGAATAAGTTAAGGTTGTGTTTGTCAAGTTTTACTGTGAGACTGTGAGACGCTGCTAAAAGTAATATATATATATATATATATATATACATATATATATATATATATATATATATATATATATATATATATATATATATATATATATATATATACTTCTGATCTCTGTTATTATTTTGATTCTGTTTTGTCTGCCCCATTGTATCAATTCAAACACATTAGACACACATCAGAGCTCCATTCACGAGTAAGTTTCTAAAAAAAATTTAAGTAGATTTGTTTGATGACAAAACCCAGTTTTTATGGTTATGATGCAGTGAACTCTGACCGATGAAAAAAGGAAGAAAAATTTAAAATTTAAAATAAAAAATTTGGGTTAGTTGTCCTTTGGTTAGTTGCATACTTATTAGCTGTGTTTACATGCACAAATGAACCTAACTGAAATCAATCTGACCCAAAACTTTTTTCAACCTTCTGACAGTTGAAACGCAAAATAGTCCTTAAAAGATGTTGTTTCCACCTATTCTGTTTAGCTGTTGCCATTTTTGAAGTATTCCCTATAAACGCATTACATCATGTGACCGCATGCGGTTCAAACAGGCGAATAAATATCCACCAGTAAACCACTGGATTGAGTGTATACTAGTGATTTCTGCCTGCTGATCTGGATGTGAAAAGGTTTAAACCACCACTTCAATCTGTTTACATGTTGTATTTTTATTCTGACTAGACATCCGATCAGTTTAAAAATGGTTCATGTCGTTATTGACTGAAATTTCTGCCCATTTATGTAAAATCTGTTGAATATTACATATATTACAATTTTTTTACTCAGTGGTCAAACTTCTGTCAGACTTGGTCACATCCAGTTAAAGTGTTGTAAATAAGATTATATCTATGACAACGATCCTGTCTCACTGCAAGCGCTGTGCTGTGTGAGACATGCGTATGATTTTAACTAACTAAATCATATGATCTGTGTGCATTAAATTAAACCATAAAAAAAACATTCATGCTTCAATTTGACATAATTGTCAGTTGTTACATAATAAAAAATTTTAGCATTCAAAAAAGGGTTTAAAAAAAAGAAGGTCCCTTCAAGCAAACATAAAATATTACTCAAGAACTTTCAATCTCTGGATATTTTCTACTTCCTTTTATCTTCCTAACATAAGAATGGATACCTGTGAATGACACTTAAAATCCTTTTTTTAAACTCAGTTGTTCTCCATCACCTGACATCTAGTTACACATGAACTCTCATGTGCAATAAATCAGCCAACAAGTGCGTGAGCCACATTGTGTCAGACCAGATGGATTGTTAGCTAAACATTCACAGACAGGCCATTACAAGCATAGATAAATGGACAGACCAGTGAATACAAAGACCAACAAGATAAACTAATACCTTCACTCTGGACATTTGAATGTGACTGTCAGCTGGTCTTGTATTAACACTCCGAATACGCAGCCAGGTTGAGGAAAATTGCTTTGTGCATTTTCTAACCTTAGGACAGTCAGTCTGTTGTCCAAGCATCGTAAAGCAGCTGATATGGCTTCAGAATAAAGCTGCAGAAGCTGTGAAATGACTGAGCCACAGGCCATAGCTTTCATGGATGACCAACTCATGAACCTGGTACTGAGCTGTAACACAGTTCTAGAAAATCATTAAAAGCCACATTCAGCTCAGTCAGCTGCAACTGTTTTATTCATTTTCTGACATCAAGTCTCATTGAAAAGGAAAGGAAATTAGGCAGGGACATGTGATGCGTGTATAAAAACATTATTATCATTATCATAGCTGTAACCCCAATACTCTAATACTGATCTGGTAAAAACATTTAGATAAACTCTACATCTTGACAATAAATAAATAAAAGTATTACTAAACTCTGGCAGCGTCTTTTATTAAAAGTGTCCTAACACCCACTAATCCAGCATCCATCTTGCATCCTGCCTGTAATTTGAGCTCTCTCCACTCAGTAAAAGTCAGTCCGACATCCTGTTTTTTGCTCTGTTCTTTTAAAGTCATTATCTATTTTTTGTATTTGCTTTTTATTTTATTAGCTAAACATCCATGTTTGTGATGACGTGACCTTACACTGTAAAAAACGAAGAAAGATTTTAAAATTGTCATTGATATAACCTTTGAAAGTTGTCATGATAACCATTGATAACCATTTAATTAAAAAGATATATCACTCTAAATGACCTGTCAGAATCTCACTCATCTTTCCTGAGTGCTTCAAGCATCATTGATCCGTCATCACAATGCCATATTGGTGCTGACTGGGGAATGAAAAGCATTTTAAAACAATAGGATAGAGCAACAATCGTTCGTCTTTCTTCTTTTTTTGTTTGCTCTTTGGAAAGACAGTAGATTTCAGTCTGATTCAGATGTGAAAATGAACATGTCATAATCCAAAGAACAATTACAGAAACCCAAAATAGCTGACACTTTACTGAGGTCCTAATGATCAGTATGTGACAAGCTTTGGTCAAAATAACACAGTAGCTAGGCAACCAATCTCTTAAATCCACTAACATTTTGGCCCAAGCTATTACAGCAGAACAAAACAGCTGCTGTCAGGTTAACAATACCATTGACAAATTGTGTTGAAATTCTCCATCACATACTGGCTCCTTAAACTCTGTACTTCACCATTACTCCATTTAGCAGCGCACAAATAACACTGTTACTCATATGGCCAATATTTCACCAATGGCAGTAACCTGTGCTGAATTGATGGTGTATATGATGACGAACTAGAAATGCACTGAGTACAAACCTGCAACAAGCAGCTCGTTTCCAGTCATATCGTGATTTCCAGTTGATTTGCTAGTACTACATTCATTCATTTGGCTATCTTGTGGTGTTTTTTTTTGCATGTTTGTATCTTAATTTGTTCTCTTTCAGGGATGAAAATCCAAAGATCCCGTATTTTTTTTCTCTTCTGGATGGTAGTATCCAGAATTTTGCTGGGATCCAGATCTATCTTTGATATCTTGTAAAAGCTATTGTGAACTTTCCCTGTATTTTTTCATCAACCACTCTGACCATTTACCATATACTAAATGGCCCTATCTCACAAAAAAAACCTAAAATAAAAATTCCATCCAGGTCCATGGTTATGGTAATCAACTGAGTTTACAACTTCCAACTGGGTAAAAGTGAAGGGACGCCTGCAAGCTAGCTCAAGCAAATGACTTGTGCTGCTGTGCTGCATCCCATATGCTTTGCCTCATGTGTTCATGCCACACAATAAACCATCCATCCAATCTGGGTGGTCTATTTAAAGGGGTGCCATTATGGTATTGGGAGTTTTCTGAGCTTTCTACAGTGTTACAGTGTTGAATCCTCATCAGACATGTGAACGGCACTGTTTTTTATCACCTAAACGCTTTTTTGAGTTTCAGTTTGGGTTCCAGCACTTTCTCCGTTCGGTTTCCATGACGACAAAAAACGCGTCATTTTAGAGAGTTTTTTCTACTTGGAAATCCTTGTGACGTCCCGGGGGATAAGGTTCGGTGATTGGTTACCTTCTACTGGTTAACAAGGGCATGTACAAATACATCAGGCGGGTGGAAAACGTGGGATAAAGTTATTTCCAACGATGGCTGGTGAGTTTACCAAAGAGAGACATCCTGCTGCATTCATTGCTGTGGGTTGCTGTTTTCCACTTCGTTTTCAGGGTCTGATTCAGGTTCCAACATGTAGGGCTGTATGATGTGTGTTGACATTGTATTTTGTCTTTCTTTTATTGAGTTCATATGAGCCTAATCCTTCTATTTATGAGATGTTACAATGACGGTGAAAGCAGTTGCGGTGCGCGCTCCCGATGTAGTGCAGTGGCGGGAGGCGGGGCTTAATGCAGAAGAGTCTCAATCCACTCGTTTTGCCCGCAGGCTGATCTGACAGCCTACGGAGAGGGTCGGTCTGAAGTAAATAAAGCGATTTGTGACAATAACTCGTTCAATCCCAGCCCTTCTGGTCTCAGAAATAAAAATAAATTAGCCTGAAATGCACATAATAGTTCCACTTTAAGCTGCAAACTTTCTCCTTCAATGCATGCTTCATTCTTACTGCCACCTCTTCAGCTGCTGCTACTGCTGCTGTGATCACTGAACATTGCCTGCTTCTGTTTTGAGCCCTTCTGCACCAAAGCATCCAGGCTCAAGTAAAAAAAAAAAAAACATTTTTTTTTAGCATTCACTCTAAAATTTAAAAGCAATGCCTACTTAAGACTCGATTAAATCAGAGGCTAATCGTCAATCTACAATGCTCAATAAAGTTTCAAATCCATCCAACATGTAAACTGTCTGACTTCCGTCACAGCACGTGAGTTGTTTTTGTTCATACAAGCAAGAAGCTCTGACCGAGGTAGACAGTTTTCACTTTTTTTTTTTTTTTGATTCAGCATTATTAAAGCCTGTGTTTAATTATATATTTTAAGCCATTTTCTTGTAATTATGTTTTAACACAGAGAAGTTTAATTTGGTTAAAATCCTGGATGGGCCTGAAATGGCTGACCAAGGACCTCTTAATTGACAATCTGGAGATGAGAAAAAAATGACAAGAACAACATTGACCCTAAAGACGACATCCATAAGCTCTCTGATGACCTCATATCCAACAGCAAAGTAATCTGCTAGACTTGACCTAGCAACAGTTCATTCACATCGCTCTACTAAAGGTATTGGTGCCTTGGTGCCTTGGTACCCAGACACCTCACCTCGACCCTCCTCAAGCAGAACCCCAAAGCCTCCCTTTTGGTCAGATTTCATCTGCTGCAAGAAGAGGGCTTCGGACGGTGTCGGACTCTTTCTCCAACCACTTCAAGGTTCTGTCAGATGAAGGGCTAAAGCTGTGACCCAGTGGCAACTTTCAATGAGAGCTTGGTGCCACACAACACTCGGCTGACCACTGCTTCTGTCGGCATTTCCACCAACAGAGTCCTGATGCTTATCCCAGAGGACATTCTCAGCAAAGCGTCAGTAGATCCTGAGAGACGCAGTGAGCTTGTCCGTTGATCCATTGTGCCTTGTGAAGGAAAGTAATTTTAAACATACCCTTTAAATGAAATTATAGAAAAATATTCCTTTTATTCATTTGTAATACCTGTTGCTTTCATTTGGTCCCACTGTCTAACATTTTTCCAGTGTTTGTGCATGCAGATCCATCATGCAGGGGGCTGTCTGCTCAGTCTGCAGGGTATTTCCTGCAGTGATTCTCCTTGTGTGGGTGGCTGAGGGTCCTCTGTCTGCAGCCCAATGGCTGTGGTGTGGACCTGGCCCTGCCCTGATCTGAGTGGTTTCCAGTAGCGGTGGCCACTGAGGTTAAATGTGGGTTGGCTGCTGGTTTCAGCAGCATAGTCAGGACACTTATTTCTATAGCAATATCCAGTTAAAGATACAGAAGCAAGAGGTTACAGTGAAAATTATGATGGGGTACGGGTAGTTGTCGTGAGGGGTTGGTATGTGCATGAGTGTGAATGAATGTGTGTAGGAGGCAGAGATTGCAATTAGGTTACGTGATATTTGGGTCTGAAGAATTTAAATAGGCCAAAATTGTTTTTATGGAAAGCAATTTGTGCTACTGTCTATGAAAACTGGTTTTAAATAAAATTTTTAATTAGAAAAGAAAGTGTCAGTTAAAAGGCAGTTTTATGAAACATTAAATAAAAAAGTGATACAAACATATTAGTTGACATATTTCCTTAGTTGACTGAATGTGTACCAGCTGTTTAAATCGAATGTTAACAGCAAATCAAGAAGCAAGAGTTTAAATTTTGTCATTTCCATAGCTTGGTGAATGATACATCCTTTGTAGCGTGATGGTGCTTCACCCTGCATACAAACAACTCACTAAACAACACATTTTCAGGTATAGGGAATGCAAACAAGAAAAGGGTTGTGTGTTTTCTGAACATTTCAGACAATAGCAACTGCAGCTCCCTGGATATATGTTGTCAACCACATATAAAATAAATATATTTTTCCATACCTGTTAAGCATGACAATCTCAAATGTTTTGGTTTATTTTTACAGAATATGTGGTATTATCAATATAAAGTTCTAAAACGTGTGCCCATGGCATGTTTTCTATGGTTTCTGCATTATCTATAGTGTTTAAATTTTTACCATCTGAATCAAATTCAGACAAGATGCTATACATAAAGCCTGTTACATACTCCACGAGAAGCAAGAACTGAGTTCTTGTTCTCGAGGCTGCAAGAACAGGAAAAAACGTCTTGTTCGGCAGGTCCATACATACTCCAGGAGAAGCAGGTCTGCAGCGGGGAGGGATCACTGCGGGGGGCGATGTCTGCTTTTATGTGCAATGAACCCGGTTGTTACCTCTGCCGAGGAGGTTGTTTTCCCCGGCGTCTTTTTGCTAAAGATAACTTAAAAGTTTACGGAGGGATTTTATAAATATTTCAGGAGTTGTTGCAAATGTAAAAATGAAGAACTGATTAAATTCTGGTGGTGATCCGGATCACCGCTTGGATCCAGGAATTTTTTTAAAGGATTCTTTAACATTGTGCTTGGTGGAGGTTTCCGCTCTCCGAGTGCTTTTCTACTTTCATATTTAAGGAGCAACTTCGTCCGCGGCAGGTTCGAGTGTTTAAATGCTACATGTAAAAATGTTCGTACTTTCTCACCACCCCAATCAGCTGTTTTATCAAAACAACCCGTTTTGCTGGCAACAGCAAACACACGCAGCAACTCCGCTTCATGCTTTCTCCGTGTTAACGACGCCCACCTCAAATGTCCGACCAATCACACGATACTTCTCGCAGCCCCGCAAGAAAAAAGTTCTGCCAGCCTGATGTGTCAACAACTGTCCTCAAACACGTCCGCGAGAACAAAATGACGTCATTTTCTTCTCGGAGCCTCGAGAACAAGAAAAAAGTTCTCGTTTCTCTTGGAGGATGTAACAGGCTTAACTGTGTGATGTTCTTTGCAGTGAGAGGGATGGTTCTTGACTGTTGCGAAATGGGGTTTTAATGATATTTAGGATGAAATCAAAAGTAGCAAAGCCCAGAGAAAATGCCACTCAGGGGCAGCAGAGGCTGGGGGCAACTTGCCAGACTGAGCATCCACTGACAGCCGGAAAGGAGTGTCGAGCTTATTGAGACAGTAAGTCAAAATCCACCTGGTCAAGTCTGGGTGAGCAGGTGACTGACAACGGCCAGTGGTATACAGTCTGATTCCTGGACACCACTGGCCACTCACACACTCAACCATGTCCATGTAGACCAGGGGTGTCAAACTCAAATCAACAGTGGGCCAAAATTTAAAATTGGACCAACTCGTGAGCCAACATTGATATTTATTTTTTAAAATTCCAGAAATAACAATGGACATCATAGATTTGTACAAAATCACATGTAGGAGCGGCTACTGTGTTTCTGCTTTTCACTAACTGTTATGCACTTTTTCACAAACACTCCCTGATTGAAGGGCTGTGCTTATTTTGTTATCTCTCCTGCAGCAGTTTGAAGTTGCTATGACTACTGTAAACTAAGGATAGGGTCCTGTTCTGATTGACCACCACCACCAGAGCATTCTGCGGTTTGTAATATTGGCAGTTCTTGTGCTGCATAATACCGGTTGGCCAGCTCTGGTAGTCATTTAGTATTGCCTGGTGGGCCAAATATAATCACACTGTGGGTCATAATTGGCCCACGGGCCAGAGTGCTACACCTATGATGAAGACTGTTGCAGTTCTCTCCACATGCTCCAAGGTGCTAACCATTAGCTATTATTCACCTGAACAGGGCAAAGTAAGTGAATGACTGACAGCAGCTGGGCAACAGTCTAAAAACAAACCACCTGCCCATTCAGTCCAGGGAGCAGCTCTGAGACAAAGCCAGCTTCTCTCTCCTGCCTTATTATCCCCTCACTTCATGCTGAGTGATGATTTGAGCAATCTAAAGGACGATGAAGAGCAAAGAGAATTCTGCGTTGATACTGGGCAACCACAAGCATCCATTTGTTGCTTCTGCAACTGAATCTTGGAGCCACACACAGAGGAAACCATAGTTAGCATTTATCAACCCCAACCAATAGTTTTGCGGCCAGACCAATGGACTGTGATTGAAATATAGTTTGTTTTGCAGAGTAGACTACTTTCTGAGAGTGCAATGCAGAAGCAGAAGAATGGTTAAATAGCATTGGACTGTAAATCCTAGGTGCTTTTTATGTGTGGCCTTAAGATCCCATTCTTGTCATGTTTCAATCAGGCCACATGGGACCTGTAAATGACTGATAACCTCTCCTTTCCATTTTAAAGCTACCAGCCATTACACAGAGGCTGGCAGTGTCATTTACAACATCAGTGGGATTATTAAAGCCATCCCGATCGAATTGAAGTTAATGCCAATCTTATCCTCAAGTACCTCCATCATTCCTGAGATGTCTTTTGTTTATTTTTTCTTTTTTTCTTCAGTAGGTAACTTGAATTCTCCTTATCATGTCCTGACCAGTCTGTCACAACAGTATATTTAATAGCTTTTTCCTTCTATCTAGTTTAAAGATAAAAAGCCTTCTGAAAGATATTGGCATTAATCCTGGTGCCTTTCAGATGTAAACCAAGTGTCCAGTGCTTGTCCCGTAAGAATCTGCAGAAAAGCACAAAATAAAATAAAAGATAACATATAATAATAATGCAGTATTCTTTACACTGTCCTCATTGTGTTATTTTAACTTTTCATGCTTTTAAAAAGACAAATTAATATAATAAATGTATAATGTATTACATGTATTATATTATTCATAATCTCAGTTTTAGATATTTTTTATTACACATTTCCTATTATAACAGTAAATGTTTAGTATATAGATACATTTTTATGCGCCACAACATGTATTTATATATAAACAGTCCAACCTCAACGTGATGACCAGCTGAAGCTTATAGCAATTTCCAGCTCTAGGGAGAACTTCGAGTGATCAAGTACCCGGCAAAAATCCACGCATACACCAGAACATGCAAACTCCACACAGAAAAAACACCGTTAAAACCTCCCCCCAGCCGAGGCTCGAACCCGCACAAACCACTGTGCCACCACCACACCCCAGTTAAAACACATTTAGGTTAAACACGATTCGCAAACCGCCAGCTTCTAACTGCGGCGCTCTCTCTGCATTCACACATTTAAAATTTAATGTCGTACTGCGCTTGTATAGTTTCCATTGTTTTTTGTTTGTAAATTTGTAATAAATATCTCTGGACTCTCACCTTTACTGAAGCTTTTTTTTTTTTTATTCCTGCACCATCTGAGTGACTCTGCCTTCCATTTCTTTGCACACGTCGTCTTTCCAGAACAGCTGGAACTGAGTAAGATTCCCCATAAGGGGATACAGTAATGTATATTGCTCCAGGCAAGCCACAGGTTTCCTGACAGTTATGAGGCCCTAATAGCCCATATTCAACAGAGGAGGATGTTGAAAATGCTGGGAGAAGGGACAGGGAGAGAGGAGAGGGTGACAACAGAGTTATGGGTAGTATAATGAGAGGGGAGACAGTTGGAGTAGCTCATGATGGTGGCCTGCAGGAGACACTTTGTGGTATTTAAGTTTCCACAGAGTTGTTGTAAATTCCTAAAACTCAATCATGCAAAAAAATGAAACTTAAAAGATACAGTATAAAACATACTAAACTCACTATCCCTTAAAGAGGTACAGAAAATGAATGCATATTTAGCATATTTAGCTGGAGCAGCAATAACAGACACTTACTGAGTCACCATCCAAATGCCACTTTTTAAACCTCTGAGATTGACTCCTGCAGTTTTTTGTCTGTCTGGAAGCTGTGCCAGGCTGCAGGTGTGGACAATTAAAAGCCTTTTTACAAGTTCATTGTGAGCTTTGGTGACTGTCAGTAAAAAAAAAAAAAAATCATTAGTGTAGACAATGGTTGACTTCAATCAAATATAATCACAAAGGTAAGAGGGAAACGGGCCAAGAAGGGATTTATAGATAAAAAAAGAAAATCCAATGTGTAAGTCTGCATATAGATAGGGAACATTGAACCCTGGCATATTGGATGGAGTGATGACTGAGATCTTTGCAGTCCCTGACAAACGTCAAGGCACCGTGGCTGAGCAGTGACATGCATACAGCAGAACAACATGGTCTATCAACAGCAGGAAAGTTGCTTTGGGCAGATTTTTTGTGAAAAAAATGGAAGAAACAAGATTTATTTCTATGATTAAAACCAGCCTAAGATTCAATTTCATAAGGTTTTTGTTCTGAAATCTAACAATTAATTGTTCATCAATAAAAGTACGTAAGTATTGAAGCACAAACTCGATGTGACCGCAAGGTTTTATCGTGGGGAGGAGAATCAGTTGTTGTAGCATTGATATTAGATATTAAAAGGGATTTTTTTTCATCTTCCTCTTCATCTTCTGCCGCTTATCCGGGGTCGGGTTGCGGGGGCAGCAGCCTAAGCAGGGAAGCCCAGACTTCCCTCTCCCCAGCCACATTTGCCAACTCTGCTGGGGGGATCCCGAGGCGTTCCCAGGCAAGCCGAGAGATATAATCCTTCCAGCGTGTCCTGGGTCTTCCCCGGGGTCTCCTCCCAGAGGGACGTGCCTGGAACACCTCACCAGGGAGGCGTCCAGGAGGCATCCTGACCAGATGCCCGAGCCACCTCAACTGGTTCCTCTCGATTCAGAGGAGCAGCGGCTCTACTCTGAGCCCCTCCCGGATGACCGAGCTCCTCACCCTATCTCTAAGGGTGAGCCCAGCCACCCTACGGAGGAAACCCATTTCAGCCGCCTGTATACGAGATCTCGTTCTTTCGGTCACGACCCACAGCTCATGACCATAGGTGAGGGTAGAAACGTAGATCGACTGGTAAATCGAGAGCTTCGCCTTCTGGCTCAGCTCCTTCTTCACCACAACAGACCGGCGCAGAGTCCGCATTACTGCAGATGCCGCACCAATCTGTCTGTCGATCTCGCGCTCCATCCTTCCCTCACTCGTGAACAAGACCCCGAGATATTTAAACTCCTCCACTTGAAGCAGGACCTCACTCCCGACCCGGAGAGGGGAATCCACCCTATTCCGGCTGAGGACCATGGTCTCAGATTCGGAGGTGCTGATTCTCATCCCAGCCGCTTCACACTCGGCCGCGAATCACTCAAGCGAGAGCTGGAGATCAGGACCAGATGAAGCCAACAGGCAACCACGTCATCTGCAAAAAGCAGGGACCCAATCCTGAGGCCACCAAGTCGGAACCCCTCAACACCTCGGCTGCACCTAGAAATTCTGTCTATATAAGTTATGAACAGAATTGGTGATAAAGGGCAGCCTTGGCGGAGTCCAACCCTCACCGGAAACGAATCCGACTTACTACCGGCAATGCGGACCAAGCTCTGACACCTGTTGTACAGGGACCGGACAGCTCGTATAAGGGGGTCCGGTACCCCATACTCCCGGAGTACCCCCCACAGGACCCCCCGGGGGACACGGTCGAATGCCTTCTCCAGGTCCACAAAGCACATGTAGACTGGTTGGGCAAACTCCCATGCCCCCTCCAGGACCCCAAAGAGGGTATAGAGCTGGTCCACTGTTCTGCGACCAGGACGAAAATCACACTGCTCCTCCTCAATCCGGGACTATCCGGCAGACCCTCCTCTCCAGGACCCCTGAATAGACCTTACCAGGGAGACTGAGGAGTATGATTCCCCTGTAATTGGAACACAACCTCCGGTCCCCCTTCTTAAAAAGGGGGACCACCACCCCAGTCTGCCAATCCAGCGGTACTGCCCATGATGTCCACGCGATGCTGCAGAGGCGTGTCAGCCAGGACAGCCCCACAGCATCCAGAGCCTTAAGGAACTCCGGGCAGATCTCATCCACCGGCCTTGCCGCCAAGGAGCTTTTTGACCACCTCAGCGACTTCAGCCCCAGAGATAGGAGAGTCCACCCCTGAGTCCACCAGCTCTGCTTACTCATCGGGAGATGTGTTGGTAGGATTGAGGAGGTCTTCGAAGTATTCCTTCCACTGACCCACTACGTCCCGAGTTGAGGTCAGCAGCTCCCCACCTCCACTGTACACAGTATTGGTGGAGCACTGCTTCCCCCTCCTAAGACGCCGGATGGTGGACCAGAATCTCCTCGAAGCCGTTCAGAAGTCTTTCTCCATGGCCTCGTCGAACTCCTCCCATGCCCGAGTTTTTGCCTCGGGAACAGCCGAAGCCACATGCCGCTCAGCCTGTCGGTACCCATCAGCTGCCTCCAGAGTCCCACAGGCCAAGAAGGCCTGATAGGACTCCTTCTTCAGCTTGATGGCATCCCTCACTGCTGGTGTCCACCAACGAGTCCTGGGATTACCGCCACGACAGGTACCAACGACCTTACAGCCACAGCTCCGGCTGGCCGCCTCAGCAATAGAGGCACGGAACATAGCCCATTCGGACTCAATGTCCCCCGCCTCACTCGGGACATGTTCGAAGCTCTGCTGAAGGTGGGAGTTGAAGCTCGCTCTGATAGGGGACTCAGCCAGACGTTCCCAGCAGACCCTCACAACACGTTTGGGCCTGCCAGCCCTGACCAGCTTCCTCCCGCATCATCTGAGCCAACTCACCACCAGGTGGTGATCAGTTGACAGCTCCGCCCCCCTCTTCACCCGAGTGTCCAAGGCATGTGGCCGCAGGTCCGACGATACGACTACAAAGTCGATCATTGAACTGCGGCTCAGGGAATCCTGATGCCAGGTGTACATATGGACACTCTTATGTTGGAACATGGTGTTCGTTATGGACAATCCATGACGAGCACAGAAGTCCAATAACAAAACACCATTTGGGTTCAGAGGAGGGGGACCATGCCTCCCAATCACTCCCCTCCAGGTCTCACTGTCATTGCCCACATGAGCATTGAAGTCCCCCAGCAGAACAATGGAGTCCCCAGAAGGAGCACCCTCCAGCACTCCCTCCAAGGACTCCAGAAAGGGTGGGTACTCTGAACTGCTGTTCGGCGCATAAGCACAGACAACAGTCAGGACCCGTCCCCCCACCCGGAGGCGGAGGGAAACTACCCTTTCATCCACCGGGGTAAACCCCAAAGTGCAGGCACCAAGCTGGGGGCTGATGAGAATGCCCACACCTGCTCGGCGCCTCTCACCATGAGCAACTCCAGAGTGGAAGAAAGTCCAGCCCCTTTCGAGGGTACTGGTTCCAGAGCCCAAGCCATGCATCGAGGTGAGTCCAACTATATCTAGCCAGAACCACTCAACCTCACACACAAGCTCAGGCTCCTTCCCCACCAGAGAGGTGACGTTCCACGTCCCTAGAGCCAGCTTCTGCAGCCGGGGATCGGCCCGCCAGGGTCCCCGCCCCTTGCTGCCGCCCAGCTCACATTGCACCCGACCCCTACGGCTCCTCCCGCAGATGGTGAGCCCACGGGAGGTGGGGCCCATGTAGCCCTTTCGGGCTGAGCCCGACCGGGCCCCATGGGCGAAGGCCCGGCCACCAGACGCTCGCTCATGTACCCCACCTCCAGGCCTGGCTCCAGAGGGGGGTCCCGGTAACCCACGTCCGGGCAAGGGAACATTTCTGCCCGAGTTTGTGAACATCATAGGGGTCTTGTGAGCCGTGCTTGGTCTGGTCCCTCCCCTAGACACCTGTTTGCCATGGGTGACACTACCAGGGGTATAAAGCCCCAGACAACATAGCTGCTAGGATCTTTGGTACACACAAACCCCTCCACCATGATAAGGTGACGGCTTTTTTTAAATTACATAGCAGATTTAACAAGCAGAACTGTTTTTCCATTGGCTTTTTTACTCTGAATAAGTCCATTATTTCTGGTTTAGCTTAGATCAACTGTAACAATTATTGCATTAAAGAGGAACAGAAAAGAGAGAGAGAGAGAGAGAGCACAGACATCGATCTCTTCTGAGCTGATGACAAATTTAACCAAATGCAAAGAAAATTGGAAATCAGATTTGATTCATATATACAGTTTATTACCTTTCACCAGCAGGTTCGTCTGTCTGTCTGTTGACAACACAAACAAAAAAGCTGTGGATAGATTTTGATGACATTTACAGAAAATCTAAAAAAAAAAAAAAAAAAAAAAAAAAAAAATGGAATAAGTAACAAATTATTATACTTTAATGGTATTGGGATCACTGCCTGGATCAGGCTGGGATTCTTCACTATAAAGCAACTGGGATCATTTTCCCACAATAACTTCCAACCCCAGAATCTTTGACACAAAAAGATAAATATATACAATGGCCTGGCAGAGGTCTGCTCTCCTGCAGTGCTTCCAGTCCAGTTAGGAAATCAGTTAACTGGAATAGATTTCAGGCTGTTTTTGTTAAATAGAGAGATGTTGGGGAAAAGCAATCTTCACCTTCCCTCCTGTCAGCTTTTGCTGTTACGCTGCACAACAAGCAGCTTTCTTCGTCTTCTAGGCCTCAACTTGACCTCCACCACTCCTGTTAACTGTCATTTATTACTTTATTACATCATAAACTGAGGAAATTGCTATAGGAAATGATATCTCCTTATTGTCTGCTGTTTTGTGGGAAGCAGTTATTTTAATTTGCAGTGTTGTGCACCTTACAAGAGTTTGTCATAGCAGCTGATAGGCGGGATATCGTCTGAAGAGTCATGGAAAGTTTGACTAAAATAAGGCAGAAGTTTATAAGGTCTAAGACCTTCAGGAGAGTCTGCTGATAATGCTGATGGAATACTTGAAATATATAATCAAAGACATTTTAATGTCTTTAAAACAGTACTAAAAATACTTTTAAACATCATTTAAAAGAACAAGCGAGGATTGCTTGTTTTAAAGTTTTTTTTACTTGTTTTTTCTCGCTTTCAGTGAGAATCACACATGACGAACGTCCTCTTTTCAGTCTTTCAGTCCTTGTTATTTATTGGATTTATTGTCTTTTCCCTTGATGGGTCTTTCTCCTGGACCTGCTCCACCTGTCACATCTGCCTTCTTCTACAGCTTCTGAACAACTAATGTCTGGTCGGATCAGTCTGAAGGTGGAAGTCCTGCAGGGTCTCATATCCCCTATCCCTGGATAATATGTGTGTGTTTGTGTGTGCATGTGTGTGTGTGCATTGAGCTTTGCTTATGTAACAGAGATGCAGCATGCAGTGATGTTTAGGAACCCATGTGGATCAGATCCGACCATAGTCTTGAGTTTTGCATCGTCACACTCAGCTTTCTGACTTATATCTGTCTTATATCTGTAACATGACTTTGGGGGAATTATTATACAATTATTCTATTTTTTGTTGCAGAGACTGTTAATCTTAATTAAAAGGAAATGTTTTAAACTAACATACTGCATCACTCATTTTATTTTTTTTTGTTTTAAATCCAAGTAGTACACTGGGAAGACTGCCTCTTAACTTGATCAACATGGAAGGTGTTAACAGAATTCATCCAGCATGAATGTCAGATGTAACATTGTTCTGTTATTGAGTCTTAATGGATGCAAAAATAAAAGTGGAGATGTATTGCAAAATGACCAACCAAGATGAAAGTGTCACCCAGACCTTGCATGTTACCTTTTGGAACAATAAGTGAAATAATGAATTCATCCCAGACTCCATTTTATATCCATTAACAGAGTCCTTCCCTTCGCCAGAGACTTCATATCAATTTATTGGATTGTTTAATGTAATCATGCATAATGCAGGAGGATTAATTGGAAATGGCTGCACCAAGAAAGAACATTAAGGGGCTACTTAGAATCAAAAGAGGATTTGTTAAATGGTCCTTCAGTCTTGAGATACCACTAAATTAATTCAGTAGTAGATGAGAGACATGTTTTTGAGTGAACATATCCAACCGAAGGATGAATATGTCCTCAAATAACGGGACGTCAACTTCTTATTGGGGCTTGAAAAAGTTCAGAGTGCAATAGTGTGTCGATTCTCAGCTACTTAGACCTGGATGATAAAGTCAGCCTCTGCCAATAGAGAGCAGGAATGTAGAGACCTCACAGCAAGGAAGCCGATGCTACAATTATCTTCCGTTTTACCTTTAAAGGATTGTTGAGTGAAAAATGAAAAAGAAAACTGTTTTAGATGAAGCAACAATGAAACCCGGAATTTTACTGAAGTCATTCCACTTAATACTCATGTATAAATGGCAGCAAATTTTAGTCTTTCACATTCATCCTGCAGTTAAAATAGCAGCTGGAATACCTGCAGCAGATGTCAGAGTGTAATTTAATTCTTTTCCAACTTCATTTAAAGGTTTTAAGAGGAGATTAACTGAGATTGCGTGTACGGCTGGAATAATACAACATATGGCTCAGTAAAACACAACCTTTCATGCTCTGAGCCACATAGCTTTTTTATGTCCCATCATTACAAATGCCCACTCTGATGGGAACATTAGCCGGCCATCCTTTTTTAAAGCAATAAATTTTCTACCTTTTCACGCAGCTAAGTTCTTTTTGTGTTATTTCTATTCAGGGTGGATGCCTTCATCATCACAGATCCAGGAGACTGGCAAACAGGACATGTCCTACCCTGAGGTGATGCAGTAAATGTGGAATAACAAAACCCATCTAGGTCCAGGATATTACTTTTCTCTTTTATTTCTCCCACATCTGCCTCCTTTTTCTTCCTTTTTCTGTCTGCTGTCTTTACATGCAGCATTGCTCAAAACTCTCATTAGGATTATTATGGCAGTGGCTAGCATGACCTTGGTTCTCATTAGTCTGAATCCGTTTGCCGAGTGAAAAAAGACGGGAAAAAAAACAACAACTCAAGCTTAAAGCATTGTTACTACTTTAGTTAGGTATACTTGTTTAAGTTCAGTGCTGAAATCTGCAACCTGGTCGTTGACTTTTAGCTCGTACCACAGAACGTGTTGCTGACAGAACTTCCCAGTTGAAATGTAATGAAAGACAATATCATATGCACACAAAGAGAGGGGCTATTAGGGAATGGGGGTATATTCTTTACCAGTCTGCTCTGACAATAGGGTAATCATTTGCAAGTGAAATAGGGCATGTCGGAGGGGATTTCATTTCCAGGACAAAATTGTGGCAAAATTAATTACATAGGTTAAGGCACAATGAGGAAAAACAAAAGGCTGCATCACAGAAGAAGCGAATCTGATTACAATGATTAATTTGAGAGATTGGGAAGTGCTTATGCATGGCAATTTGGGGTTAATTACTTTGGGAATTTATCACAAAAATAGTGCTCAGCCGCCATGACAAAGGTAAGCAAAGTGGAGTTTAATATGAGCTCTACATAGGTGACCATTTAACTACCTGCACAGGAAAGAATTCACTTTAAGGATTTTTTAAAATAGTTTTTATACTGTTTATTTAGGGAAAATAAGTCTCACTTCACAATCTGAGATTCTAATCCTGATTTGTGTCTTTACCTGATCACATATTGTTCCATCTGTGTTGAGAAGGAAGCAGCTCTAAATTCACACTGTTGACTTGTCACCTTTTAATTAGTCATTTTTTTAGTTATAAATATTTGATTATATTGCATTATAATTTAGGAATAAAATTACAAACCCATTTTAACTGTTAATGTGTAATTAGAAAACTACTACAAACATGTGTTTGTTTACTATTTATGAACTAAAAATTGCTGCTTTTTATGTCATAAGAGGAAAATTACATTCTGTGCTAAAAAAAAAAAAAAAAATGTGAATAATGAGGACTAATTGCAAAAGATTTATACAACTGATGATGAATAAAAATTAGAATAATTGCCCATACTTGTAAATACAAATCATATCTGAATCATTAAATGTTACTCACTCACTGAGGCAAAATAACTATTTTCACTTTGTTGTTTTTGTTGCCATCTGCAGCAGCAGCCACCGCCTCTAACTAATGTTAAAGTGTTGCGCTCCTGTCAAAAGAAAAAAAAAAACTGTCATAGGCTGAAAATACAGAACTGAGGTCCTGATCATATGAAAAATCCTACAGTCTCATCTCACATACTACTAGAGCAAAGTAAATGTATATTTTATAAAAATGCACTGGTTCGGAACCAAACACAAGAAAAAAGTAAGAAAATATGATGATTTACAACATTATGGCATATTGACTTCATCCAACACTGCACAGGGGAGTTGTGGGAAGCAAGCTTTCTTCAACAGTCACGTTTAACATCCAATATTGATTTTTCTTGATATATTATTCTCATATCTCAGGGATTATTAGAAACATTAGAAGCATCTTTTCAGTAATTTTGGATGTTTTGAGAGATTTGCATTGCAGCTTTATTTTAGAAACCTTCTCAGTTTCAAACAGTTATTTAATTCAACTCAATTCAGCTTTATAGCAATGTCATCTCCGGGCACGTTATAAACACATCGGTTGGAGCCAGTTCATAATGAATAGCCTAGTTATGGAAAACACTGCATTGAACCCTGACTTTGACCCAATCCCCATCCTGAGCATGAGGCGATGGTGGAAAGATAAAAAAAAACCCTCCCTTTTTACATTTACATCCCAAGTTGTTGATTTTGTTTTGTTTTGAGGAGTTGTTTGTCATTTTTTGTTGAATAAATAGTAATATTTGTCATGATTTGGGTTTTTCGGTGCTTTGTTTTTGGGCTTCCTGTTTTATTTTGTAGTTTTTCCTGTTTAGTTCCTCGGTTCTTGTTTAGCTTCATTGATTTCCCGTTATTGAGTTCACCTGGGTTCATTTAGTTAATTTGTTTCACCTGTGTCTCGTTTTGTTCTGTGTATTTATACTCCTCAGTTTTCATTCCTTGTTGCTGGATCATTGGTTGTAGTTAGTCCCTTGAGTGTCCTGTGTTGTGTGCCTTTGTAAAATAAAGCCACTAGCATCTACATCCCTGTTCCCCTCATCTCTGCGTTTGGGTCCACACCTCCGCTGCCACCTTAACAGAATGATCCAGCCAAACGAAGACCCAGCGGAGATGATCACGCTGTTTGAATTTTTTTGAACAGCGTGCCTCGGGACCTACGAGCCTCTGGACCTGGACCCTTACCGGACCTCATCCAGGAGAAACAGGCGCAGACGGCATAAACGACTGGCTTGCCCGGTGGAGAGCCCGGGCCAGTCCCCTTTTCTGGGAACTAGGCTCGCGCTCCGCCCATCCGGACCACTACCATCGCCAGCGCCCGGGTCCACGTCTCCGGCGCTGCAGGCTCCCACGCCAGCGCCCAGGTCCACGTCTCCGGCGCTGCAGGCTCCCACGCCAGCGCCCAGGTCCACGTCTCCGGCGCTGCAGGCTCCCACGCCAGCGCCCAGGTCCACGTCTCCGGCGCTGCAGGCTCCCACGCCAGCGCCCAGGTCCACGTCTCCGGCGCTGCAGGCTCCCACGCCAGCGCCCAGGTCCACGTCTCCGGCGCTGCAGGCTCCCACGCCAGCGCCCAGGTCCACGTCTCCGGCGCTGCAGGCTCCCACGCCAGCGCCCAGGTCCACGTCTCCGGCGCTGCAGGCTCCCACGCCAGCGCCCAGAGCTCGTCCACATTCCTTGCTCCATGTTCCCGAGGGGGTCCCAGGACGGGACGCTCCTCCCTTGCTCCATGTTCCCGAGGGGGTCCCAGGACGGGACGCTCCTCCCTTGCTCCACGTTCCCGAGGGGGTCCCAGGACGGGACGCTCCTCCCTTGCTCCACGTTCCCGAGGGGGTCCCAGGACGGGACGCTGCTTTTTAAAGAATGATGGCAGCCATTGTTTTAATAAGTTATTTTAAAGGATGTTGATACATTCAATCATTATGATGAACTTCTTGAATTGTTCAGATTAGTTACATTCTAAATTGACAATGGGAAGATGATGTCCAGACATGGGAAGAAGACAATATGCAGGATTGGGAAAACAGTGAACCGGACACCATTTGTTCTTTAACATCCAAGACAATCTGCTCTGTTGTGCAAGAAAACCCTTCTGCCTGCCAGTGTTTATATATACAGTATACCAAGAGGCATCCTCCTCCCACTTCAAACTGGAATGTCATTGTAGACTAATGGAAAACTAATTAAAGGAATATTACACCAATAAATATGTTTTAAGCTGAAAACAACTTACAAGCATCTGTGATAAAAAAAAAAAAACAAAAAAAAACACCTAAACTGTTGTTAAAATGTGTATTTTTTCCGAATTCTTTAAAAATCAGTCAAAATAATAAAGTTGACTCCGAAAGCCCCCAACAAGTTAAAAAAGTTTTATTTTTGATGACGTAGTGTAAGCTTAGTGCTCCTCTACGCCATAAGATAATTTGAAACTACGCCCACTGACTGATGTGTATGGATGTGAACTTATCCGACGCAGATTCACTAGTTTCATACTTTCAGACTTTTACAGCGCTTTTAACACTCTGGGGACGCCAGTATCGTCAGCGATGCCAGGGACCACGTTGTGTTTAATCGAGCATAGCTGTCGAACCATAAAAGATAGAAACTTACTTTTTTTCCCTCTTAAGATGGTAGTTCCGGCATCACTGTCGCCGATTCATAAGTGATACAGTGTTGTGTCAAAATAGGTGTTCCAATCAGAGCCTTTGTCTTTGGCACATGACACGTGTTTGTCCAATCAGAGCCGACGATGCCTCAGGAAACGCCTCCAAACAGTGTCAATCACTATGCATCGGTGTCATTAGCAGTCGGATAGCTGCCTTCTGTATTTACAAGGCTGATAAATGATGAAAACAACAGATTACCATGCGTAATTGCTCAAACATTTGCATTACTCAAGTAGTTCATTTCAACATAAACGACACGACGGCGTCGTAACAGATGTATAACTTGGTAACAGATACAGTGTGTGTAGCTGACAGTGATTTCAGAAATCTGCGGTGCTTCAGTTCCCTTCAGTACCTTTAGTCATGCTTCCAAATTATAATACTCTTTATTTCAAGCAAAGGAGCCTCATTTACATCACAGTTTATGATATTTCAATTCAAAATTTAAAAAAAAAAAAAAAAAAGGCATAGGACATTATGGGGCATTGAAACAAAAAAAAAATCAGGTTTATTTCTCTAAAATACTCTTGGTCCCCAGAGGGTTAAAGACACTATCACTGCAGTGGGATGGATTTGAGCTCTTGAGGGGGTAAAAGTGACACTGGACTTTATTCTTTGCCTGCTGATTCATCTGGTGACAGACAGTAAATTCAAACTAAAAGTAGCAACTTGCAGTTGCACTTCCAGCAGCTGCATCAACCTGCAACGAGAGAAAACCTACCGAGGCTGTTGTCACAATCCAGCGCTACATGCTAATGGCTCAGCCTGACACAGTTCAGGACCACTTTGTTCTTTCACAACTACGTTGTGTAGCTGAGTGGATTCTGGAGGGAAAAATCTTCCATTTCAAAGGCCGCTCTGTGGTGTAGCTTCTTTGTGACTCTATCTTTGTATCGTTCCATCTTGCTAGTGACGATGTGCTGAAACTCCCACACCTGCAGTTTCTGGCATTTTTCAGAATTTAGCAGTGGGTGGTTGTTATGCAACAAGAAGGGTGTGTACAACATGACTGCATATTTTCAAGCCTGTTTCTCTGCTCACTGAACATCAGTGAACTGCAGTTCACCCCGCTTCCTCTAGGGGCTCCAAATCAGTTCAATTGAAACATAATCATAAAAAATAAACAACATTTATGTGTATAATTCATAATTTTTCCCTTACAAACTTTAATGGCATAAACGTCTTCACCTAATCAACACTGAGAACATGTCTGCAGACTACAATAGTTCTGCACCGGAGGCAGAGAGCAATGACATGATGGCTTCTTCACCTGAGAGGTAATGCTTTCAAAATATGGTCACATAATAAAGAAACCTTTAACACAGAAAACAATCCATTCTTTTAAGAAGTAGCTGTTGATTTTAATATTCTTACTTTAATTAAAGACAACAAAAACTGAAAAAATGTCTTTGATTTCTTTCTTTTGCAAAAGGTTATTATGAAGTCGAAGAAGGAGGCAGACCAGACCACAGATAACAGGATGCCGCACGATGACTTAATCAAATAATATTGAAGGACTCTGTTTTATTTTTTCCTTGACATTTAGATAGCGATGAGTAATAGAAACACGTGAGAAGACATGACTGAACAGTGACTAATCCAACATGAAAAGAGAGAATTTTATCACTACTGTCCTCCCTAATCTATTATTTAGTTTAAAAATGTAAAAGATTATAGTCCTACTTCATCAATAAGAAACTGCATCATAAACATGATCCATACAATATCAGTGTTATTTCCACCAAGCAAATAGGAGCAAAGAATTCACAACAAGCCGTGGATTTACTCATAAAACCACAAGGAAATGAAAAGTTATAAAAGAATCCAATATGCCTCCCAACAGGCATTAATCAGCCTGAAGGCCTTAAACACACCGCACATAGAAAGTTGAAGTCAGGTCAGCAAATCTCAGCGTCCAAACGCAACGTCCAAACCAGAAACAATGGAAGTATGCATGAACTGAAACAAGCTGAAAATTGCCTCAGTCTCATCTACATGGTTGTAGTTCATTAGACCCCCTTGTTGTTGCATTCAGTAAGTAAAAGTAAGAGTTTATGTTCTTATCAAGTATTGTGTTCAGGGCAAAAAAGCTTTAATATCAGTATTTGGTACGAGCATCTGTATTTCCCAACACAGCTTTTGCTCTACTTAGAAAAGGTCTTTTGTCATTCTTTTAAGAAGCTCTCTGGGCTTTTTCAAGGCTCTCCTGTGGATGTTGCTGCTTTTACTCCATTCTCTGTCAAAAATCACTTGCTTCAGTAATGGCAAGGTCTGGACTCTGGGGTGAATTTGTCTTGTAAGACCCGTTGAAACTGATTTTCAGTCCAGTACTAATATCATTGTCACATCTCAGCCTTTTCATCTGCTTTCCTTCCCTTTAAAATGGCTTCTTCACAGCCACTCCGCCATGGTGACCATATCTGATGAGGTTTCAGGCAACGAAGAGGATCACATGCATTTTTCAGCTCTTGAGGTCAGGTATTTGATGTTTTTTTTTTTTTGTTTTTTTTTTCCCCTAGTTCTTCTTATCTCTTTGAAATATTAATCTGCTGCAAATAGTTTATTAAGCTTTTCTGCCTGATGGTTGCCAGATGAATTCTCTTTGACTGGCTAATCCTGTTGATTCAGTCATTTGAAAAACATCTCATATCAATAAGGCATTAAGGCTGTGCCATATCTGTTTGTCAAGTTTTAAGACAAAATTGGTCCATGAGAGCCAAACCGCAGTTTTTACATTTTTCATTCATCATTCTGTTATTCCATCATGTAGAACAGCATATTCTTATGACACTGGATTTAGAACAATTAAATATAACCTAATAGCAGAATAATGTGCATTTTTTGGCTAAATGTGTTAAATTAGACCGATAAGGAATATCTGGGATTTCACTTTTAGCTGAAACACATGTAGGATTTCTTTTTTCAGTCTCTTACAAAAGTAAGAAACAACCTTTTCTCTTTCATGCATTTCATGCATAGACACCTATTTACAAGATTATTTTTCTTTCGTCCTGAATGAGGATGGTATATTTGTAAATGAACCACTTCAGTGGGTGCTAATGAGTCATCTAATACATTACCATTCACTGAATAATGAAGATATGATATAATTAAGCATAGTGCATATGCAATTATGCAAGTTTGCCTTTGTGATAAATAGGAAAAGAAAATGATCAAACTGTTTTAAAAAAGATAATAATGTAAATATGGTTATATATTTTATAAATAAGATATAGAATATTTTAAAAACAATCAATAAAAAAAGAAATCATTATTTACGTTTACATATTTAATTTAATAACACATTCATGAAAGACTTAAGATGAATATGACGGAAACGAGACTCAAACATGTAGGTCAAGCAAAGCGTAGACAAAGAAACGAGTTATTTTGGTGAGAACTTAATATAAAGAATGCATGTTTTCACTTTGTTTCTAATTTTATTATTAAATGATTGTTGTCCTTCATTTTGCATGAAGAATAATGAAATTGATTACGGGCTTTTTATTCCTTCATCACACAAACTTTGTTCAATTTAATGTGAAATTGAGTACCCCTTTCTGCTGTTTACTGGCCAAAATCATTTTCTACATTTAAGTTATCATTGGTGTATTGTGACCTCTGGTAATAATCTGACACACAATTATGAGTAAGTGATTTTAGATTTATTTATACATAGGGGGAAAAGAACCATGACAATCTTGAAACTACAGCTGCTGGTAACAGACAAATAGCATAAAGGCACAATAAGAAGTGTTTTCCCTGCAAGCTAGTGCACAGTTATTGAGTTGTCAAAGGGGATGATAAATGATCAGTGAGCTACTACCCCGACAAGTTTGAAAGTCTCTTCAGTTGTCTTTTACAAAAATGTAGGACCATGCATATCCACCAGCAGTGTAGGAATCGCTGTCGCCATCACCAAGAAAGTGAAAACGGGCTCTTAAAAGGCAGTGGTACCAGAACGTTGGCTTAGCCTTCCCCAGGTAGAAGGAGCTCAAGAAGCAGAAAGATTTTAAAAGGGACGCTTTAGTTGCAGCTTTCCTCTCAACAAATAAGTCAACTCTTCTACCTAAATTATTTTAGCACAACTTTGAACCAAGTAACACGCACACACACACAGAGGGAAGAAAAAATGACTAATTATTAGACAAAAACTCAAAACTACTGAAACTTGAATGCTGGAAAGGTTGATGGAAAAGGACATTTTGATGTGTCAGTGCCCAGGACATGTTACAACACAACATGAAGAAATAAAACAAACATGTAAAAAGGAAAAGTCCCTTGAGCCACAATAGCCCTTTAAAATCAGGGTGAGGAGAGTCCAGCCACACTACACTGTAAAATAGTAAAAACTGGTTGATTAAAAGATATAAGACAAAAACCCCATCTTCCAACCCGGTCCTCTAAAATGTCCACTGTTGCGGCTTGGGGTGGTTTTCTCTGCTGTGGCACATGTCTATTTCGTCCTGCGGCACCACGTTTCCAGACCTGCAGAGAAGCGCGCCAGCCACTATTCACATGGAGGGAAACCCTCCTGCCTGGCCCTGCACACAGCCTGTCGCCTAAATTTGGCCATCATACTCACACTTGTTCCTTAGCCAAGGACTAAGTAGTTGCACAATAAGATCCAATAAGATGGCTACTGCACTTCAGGCTCCTGGTCCTGCCGTCACACCACTGAGCTCGTGGTACATCTCATCCAGACTGCTCCCTCCTCACTCTTCCTGCATCCTTCTTTCTGTGTTTCCTGTCACACCTTTGGCTCCACTTATATCCCAGGACAATCCCAGGTGTACCTGCTCAGCAGTTAACTTGATTACCAGCCCCCCAGGTGGGTTAGTAGCACAGCAACACTAGCTAAAACAATGACATGCAATATAAACACTACAATATAAAGACACATGTGTTTTTACCCCTGTTACAGAAGTTTCAGAGTAAAACGTGTTCCAAAGTTTGGACATTTTCTGTAGTCTTTTCCTTGTAAAATCCACTGGATCCACTTTGTTTTTCATTGGCTTACTTCCTGCCTGAACTACCCACTCTGCTCTAGATTGACGTAGTTTCATCCACCATGGTTTGCAGATGATCATAACGAGTTTAGAGATAAAACAGGATTCACAGCAAAGAAATCTGACTTTCACACAAAGAAACATCATATGGGAGAAAATTTATGAAAGTTAATGCTGTCTGTAAAATGATGTGAACAGAGGATGAAGTAAAAAGAAGATTATTAGATTAGAAGGTGAACAAAAGAAAAAGTGGCATATAATACAACATCTGCAAATAAAACAGGTGGGGGTGCAAGGGCTATGTACTGCCATTTTAAAAACTAAATGAAATTATTCACACTTTCTCCTCCCAGCACATGCCAGTTAGCATGTGAACGTGAATGTTAATGCATATTTATTGTGGTATGCATATTAACTGAATGGAAACGCAAACCTCAGAACACGCTGTAAATCGGTGTACTTATTTTGCATGTGCAGTGAGTTTGCCAATGTTTCAGTGCCCTAAAACATTTGCAATTTTACAATATGTTTTAGGCTGGTCATTGGTTGGTGCCAAAATTGCATCTATCTCTTCGAAAGGAAACCTTTCTTTTTTGACTCAAACTGCTAATTTACCACACATTTTACGTGGAGTTATTGGCAGGTTTTTTTGTCCCATTTGTGCTATGCTGCTACAAAACACTGGCTAAATCCGAGGGTTTCCATTTCCCTGCTGATTAGTTTGAAAACTTTGCAAGAGAAAAAGCATATGATTGAGAAGGGCTGGTGCAAATGCATCGTCAATAATACTAAGCACACCAAGTAGGGATTGGAAAGGCAAAGGCAACTCATGTCCAAAGGATACAGGGTCATTTTTGTCACTGATGACCTCTGTAGCATGTGGAAGAGTTTTCAGAGCATCACTGTCTGCAAAGGTATATGAAAGAGCTATCACTGTCTGATGCTCTCAATACCTTCAAGTTTCCAAGTTTAAGGTATCAGCAGGTGGGCGCCCCTTCAGCATGTCTATGGTAGACATCAGAAGGACACCACAGAGGATTAACCCTAGGAAAGCTACAGGCTCAGACAATATCCTTAAACAAGCTCTTAGAAACTCAATATGGTACTTAGAGATATTTTCAATATCTCTCTTTTCAGCTGTGATGCCTGTCTGTTTTAAGAAGTCAGTTATTATCCTGTCAGATAACTCATGTAAAAGGCATGAATGACTATTTCCTGGTTCCCATCACATGTTTATATGAAGTGCTTTGAACAGATGGCTTTGGTCCATATTAAGGACTTTGTTGACATTACTGTGGACCCACAGAAGTAGGGATATGACTGAGGTTAAAAAACAAATTAATGGGTACTGGACTTCTTAAAGCTACAGTCAACTAAGATCAATGGTGTCTCATCTTCCACCATCATATTCACCACTGACTCTCTGCAAGGGTCTGTATTGAACCCCCTACTGTACACACTATCCAATCTGACAGGACTAAAGAGTATCTGCACAATCATACCGTGAAGTCTGCAAATAACATACTCTTGGCTAGATCTCCATTAGTAATGAGTCTATGTATGCCCAACAACTTTACATGGGTCACAAATACCACCCATATATTTAAGAAAATTCACCAATCAAGCACTGTATTTCATGAGGAGACAGCTGGTTTTGATGGAGCTGTGCTGACCTCTGTTCATTGTTATGTAGCATCCTGACATCGGCCTGGTAGGACAACTGTTCGGAGGCTAACACGAAGGTGCTGCAAAGACGGGTCAAATCTGCTCAAAGTGACTAACAGCAGGCCCCATGTTTAGAGGACATTTATGTCAGTATATGCAAAATGATGACAGGGTCAGTTTTTCAATGGAAGATGTGGACAAGTGTCCAGGGTGCAGTCTGTGAAAGGGCCTACCATGCGTGAGAGGAAAAAAAAAATGTAACTGTGTAAGAACAACACCAAGTGAAGTTCTGGGAATGGGCACACCATTTTCTATGAAGGCACTATGCAGACAGTTGCTGTCACAGTAAGCGTGAGTGTGTTGGAAGAAGGACAATGGGGCAAAGGGGTGAAGGATCTCAGGCATTAGGCTACAAAGCAATTAATATCTAGTCACAAACTACTTCCAAATTATTTTCTTTTTAGTAAAAGTTTTGGTTTTATATACCTATTTTTTTTAGGTTGTTCTTATTTTGCAGGCAGTGATGAATATACAAATTGGACTGTTGGGTTTTTCCTCAATGCAACAGGATTCTCAGGGGTCTCATCAGTTGAGTCAAATGCTGAAGGATGGAAAACCCAAAGTTAAGAAAGTCTTTACGTGCCCAGTTTAGAAAAAGAAGGAAAGAAGAAAAGACAAAAGATAAAGGTGTGCACTATTCTGTCATGTCATTTCTGAATTTGATGTATGCAGTCAAACAGATAGTTGCGGCTATCATGAATCAGTGTATTTATCAGCCACATGTTAATAACTGCTAAAAATGACAAAATTTAGTCTGTTGTCACTACTTATATTTATTGATTTCATTGTTAAGCCCTGACAAGACAGCATATTGCCAAAAACAGCCTTCTGGCTTTATTTTATTAGTTCCATGATGAACAAGCTGTTCATATTTTTTTTAAATGATTAAGAATGCCCTGGTCTCTACCTTTTGATGGGTTAATGTCTTATGTACGTCAACATTTTGTAACTACTTTGTGGTATAGTTTAGGGTGATGCAAGGTGCAGGTAACAAAGGGTGGTGTTTTACCCAGGCCATGAAACAATCAGAACCACTGCGGAGTGTGGGCATCAAACGTCATGGTGGACCTTTCCAGCCCATGAATTGTTCACCATCCTCAGGCAAAAGACTGCACAGTATCAAAGCACAAACAAGTATGAGGTGCAGCTTCTTCCCTGAGGCTAGAAGGCAAATGGACAGTAAGTTTCCTCTGCACTTTCACTTTTTAGCAGTACATTTCATTGTTATCACATATCATTTTACAAGTCTTCTTCCTGACTTTTTGGTTATTTATTGAATTCCTGAGATACTATATATTCCATTCATTATTTATTTCTAACCCTCAGGCACCAATGAATCCCCTCATTGTCAGCACCGGGGGTGCCAGAAGCTCAAAGAGAATAACCCACTGGTGCTCAACGTCCTATGGGTTATAACATCCCACTCAGTCTACCTTCAAACTACCTACACGTTATACACCATTGGAAAGGTGAGATCCTTGCATTCCAGACTACAATCAAAAACACAGACTCAGCGAAGACTTTCTGACTACTTGCCAATGCAATTAATCATTGACACCATACTGAAGCAGATGATACAGCAACAAAGCAATCCTGTTACGTCAGCAAAGCTCCAATAATCAGTCCAGTAAGATTGTTGGTCTTCCATTAAAATTAGGCAAAAATTGCAGGATTCTAATGGTTTGACAGGATTATAAACTTTTTGTCAAGTTTTTATGGGCGCAACCAGCATGCTGAACTCTGCTAATCATCCCAAAAATGCATCTTCTTTTCCAATACCTTTTTAAAAAGGTATATAAACATATTTTCCAATGGTAAGATTTATTGCCAAGAAGGATTGTTACAACAAAGAAGTAACCCACCTAAAAATGTTTTTTTTTTTACAGTTTTGTGTTAAATCACAAGTGATTACGTGTTAGATTTTAAGTTGGTGGAATTTCAAGGGGTTGCCATCTGGATGTCAGTAAATAAACATGCATTATACAAACCAAACTTTAACTGTCTTGCAAAAACATTATACACAAAAACTCCAGCCTCACTGTATTAGTGTTAAACTGGAAATGGAAACATACAGTTACACAAAGAAATGTGTCACAAACGTCAGAAAAAAGCCCAAAGTTAAATGAACAGAAAACAAACAAAAGAAATTGAAAAATAAATTAATGAAAACAAGACTCCATATTTGTGAGCTAATAGAAGGGAACCATTTCAAGCAATTACTAATGGCTTACAGAAAATCTGAATTTAAATCATCGATAACAGCTAAACAGAAAGAAAGAGAGCTTCCGTGGACAGTGGTCACAGCGAGTGGATGATTGAAAGTGACATCCAGTGTTACCAACTGGCAATTTTCACATGATGATGGAACCTTTGTTTGGTGCAGATTCAATGAAACATCATGATTAACTACCAAAAGAAAATGAACACATTTTCAGCTCTATTGATGAAATGTGGCTGCATGTCAGGTACAAGAGAAGGAAAAATAGCTGTAATCATCTCTTTAGTCAGTGAATTTACAGGTATGCATAGAAACACATTTTTCTTTCCATCAGTCAAAACATGGCACTTCTTTTCCAGCTACTGTACCAGTGTTCACCTGTTGGAAGCCAGTGAGGCATTCATCAATGGCTCACATGGTGCGATGCCTGTGTAGAGCATGTTGAGAAACATTATCGCTGCATGTGTTTCATTTTCTTGGTAAGACTCCTCACTGGCTGGTCAAACACACAGCTGGTGTCTCCATGTGTGTCAGAGGAGACTTGTGGCAGCTTGAATTCACAGCAGGGGGGGGGGGCAGTAGCAATTAGCAGCGAGAGCAGAGGCAGCAATGGAGAAGAATTCAGCTCTCCAAGTTGTCAGAAAAAAAGCATAAAGTGTAATGAGTTACCCTGAGGATCCTTAATACAGCCACACACAGGGAGTTCTGGACAAATGACCAGTTTATTGGTGGAGGAGTATGAACAGAAGATCAGTCCGGGGGAATGGTCTGCAGAAGAAACCAGGCAACAGCTGGGAGGTAAACAGGATGGCAAAATACTCGTCCAGGCAACGACAAGGCTCAGAGATCCAAAGACAGGCAGGGTCGGTAACCAGAAGATCCGAAAGGGAGCGGTATCCGTCGAGGGCAAGGCAAGGAGGGTAATCCAGGGGCATAAAGCAGAAGGTCGGCAACTGAGGATCAATCCGTAGACCGCTGGAACAAAACTAGACATAGGTCTGATTATTATCTGGCAGAAAAGGAGGGATTGGAGGGAGCTTAAGTAGGCAGTGAGAGAAAAGGAAACCAGGTGAACTGAATGAGGTAGCAGAGGCAATTAGGAAGCCAGCAGGTGGATCGAGTTACCAATGATGAACGCCAGGAGATCAGGGTGGCAAAAACATGACATAAAGTCAAACCAGTCACATGTTTGATTAATCATACATAAATGATTCAGTGATCGGCGGCAACTGTGTTGCAGAAAATGAAATACTCTTGGCATCGAAACTAGCTTACTTTTTTCACCGTGACACGAACACTGTGGATCTGAAAAGCCAGGTCTTGTTTCCAATGATTGTGTGCTCTTTATGTAGAACTTCCACCTTCAGGCCGTTGTCTCAGCTCAGAGCCTGTCGGCCAGAGTTTTCATGTAATTACCAGCACATGGTCACCCAGGAGGCCACAGCCTGACACGCTTTGATCATAAGTGATAGTGAATGGCATTTACCCCCTGGACAGAGTGAAACCTGTTTCTTTGCCTCTGTGAACAGATGGCCACAGGATGGTGGAGGGCGTAGCTATTAGTCAAAAGATCTTACAGAGAATGTGGAATGCCAGAAGCTTTTTTTTTTTTACCCACCAGGAGAGCTGCATGAGAGAGCACAAATAATTCACAGAGGATTTGGGGCATTTGAGTTTCATATAACAGTAACTTCCTGTCAAACACCACGGAGGATGCCGTCAACTTTTGACATTTGCTGGATGAATTATTTTTCTGCTCAAGGGCTGTTTCACTGAAAAGCAAAACATCAACAATGCAACTTGATATTCGATTCACACCGTGTTTAAGGGCTCCGCAGACATCAGCAAATGCAAAAGCTATGTGGAAGCTAGCTTAATTCATTCCTTTTCCCTTCTCAGTCCCCCCGAAACCTATCAAAAGTTCACCTCACACTCTCCAGGAAGAAGTGTTTTAGACATTTTGAGGCCAGTTTGGAGCAGAAGGAGGTGACGCACATTCCAGCTGAGTAGCCATGGTTTATGTGTTGGAGACAAAATGGACAGCTACAGTGGTGGAAAAATAAACACATCTTTACATTTCTGTGGTTTCAATATCAGTGAGCATTGGGCACCCGTTGACAAGTGGTTTCCTTTTGCATTTCTACAACTGGAATCTACTGCATACCAACAGCCCAGAACACCTGGAGATTCTTTCTCTATCTGATACAGTGGTTAGGAAAACATTTTCCAATGCTATTTCAAAATAGATTGATGGATTTTTATTACAAGAGATAATGAGATTTTTGAAATTCTCTGAAATTTGACTATATTGCATGTGTACCATCTTTGTTTACCAACATTTGACAGATTTTTGCTGGGTGTGAAGATGTAAAATGGACATGGCATGATAACTGCCTGTGGCCTAAGGCCTGGACACACTGGCTCCAATGCGAATGAATGACAAAACTGCAAATAATATAGAGGTGAAATATTGCCATTTTTTTCTGCACACCAAGTGCGAATAAATGATAAAGATTCTAAAGCAAACTTACAAGGTGAAAGAAACAACATGGATTCCACATCAGGCGACGACAATATGCTGATGCTGGAAAAGAAAAGAACAAAAGAGGGACAGTGTTCACACTGTTATAGGAAAGGGAGGGAAAAACTCAGGATTTTCATTGTTTAGTCCAGGAGCTGACCACGGGGCCAAGTAGGGTTGCCACTCGTCCTGTAAAATGTAAATCATCCTATAATTGACAGACAAATGTCGTGTCGAGATTAAAGCAATACACGACACACTTTGTTCTGTATTTTCAGAACTTTCCAAAAGCCCACACATTTCAGTCACACACATCAACACTAAATTTTAAAATAATTAACAAAATTAAACACAGAAGATACAACAGTCATCAAAAATGTCTTTTTGGGCAGGATCTTAGCCCCTCTCTGCCTGCATGCTGGGCAGTGACGATACGCGTGTTTACAAGGCAAATTGAACAATGTGTCAGCGATTGGTGTACGGTGAACTGTCTGACATCTAACAGCATGTATCAGGAGAGCAGAGCCATTTATTGATATGTACTGTAGTATTAGCCAATATGAATACCATATATGGCCAATTTAAAAAAAACAATATTGGATGAAAAGTTAATAAATAAATATATAGGTAAATGTTTATTTTTTAAAGGGGTGCTATGATGGTATTTGGAGTTTTCTGAGCTTTCTACAGTGTTACAGTGTTGAATCCTCATCAGACATGTGAACAGAGCTGTTTTTTATCACCTAAACGCATCTTTGAGTTTGAGTTTGAGTTCCAGCACTCTCTCCGTTCGGTTTCCATGGCGACAAAAAACGCGTCGTTTTAGAGAGTTTTTCCTACTTCAAAATCCTTGTGACGTCCCGGGGTATAAGGTTCGGTGATTGGTTACCTTCTACTGGTTAACAAGGGCATGTACAAATACATCAGGCGGGTGGAAAACGTGGGATAAAGTTATTTCCAACGATGGCTGGTGAGTTTACCAAAGAGAGACATCCTGCTGCATTCGTTACTGTGGGTTGCTGTTTTCCACTTCGTTTTCAGGGTCTGATTCAGGTTCCAACATGTAGGGCTGTATGATGTGTGTTGACATTGTATTTTGTTTTTTTTATTGAGTTCATATCAGTCTAATCCTTCTGTTTATGAGATGTTACAATGACGGCGAAAGCAGGTGCGGTGCGCGCTCCCATTGTAGTGCAGTGGCGGGAGGCGGGGTTTAATGCAGAAGAGTCTCAATCCACTCTTTTTGCCCACAGACTGATCTGACAGCCTACGGAGAGGGTCGGTCTGAAGTAAATAAAGCCATTTGTGACAATAACTCGATCAATCCCAGCCTTTCTGATCTCAGAAATAAAAATAAATTAGCCTGAAATCCACATAATAGTTCCACTTTAAAGTCTCTATTCCGCACATTTCAGTCTAATTTGTTTTAATATGCAAGTCCAGAAGGGCAAGAAATAATCAAGCATTTTTCACAAACCTCTTCATTAATTTTGCATTGATCATCTGATTTTAATTAATTCTGATTTGAATTATTTTAATATAATTTGCGATTTTATTCTGATTTTGCTATTGTCTTGTACATGAAAGGTGCTAAACAAATAAACTTGCCTTGCCTTACCTCTCAGATCAGCCTCTGCCAGAAACAAGCGAACTGAGAAAGCTCCGCCCCATGTCTGGCCTGCAGACTGCGTCTGATTGGTCAACTGCTAGGAGTAGTTATACTGAGAAGTGGGGATGGGCGTGGCTTTCTTCTCACCTAATGAAGATGTTCAGTCACTGAGTCCCTCCCCCGGTAACGTCCCTAAAATTTCTAAGTAGAAAAAAATTCTTGTAACCTAATTGTTTCTGTCACCATGGAAACCGAAAGTGCTGGAAAACTCAGACATGCATTTAGGTGATAAAAAAAAATGTGCCGCTCAGATATAGCTCAGTGATCATTTAATAAATTATTTTAATTAGTGTTGCTAAACTGTTGTGATGACATGACCATCCTTCAAGTCATGAGACAAGCAGCAAACAAATACAGTTCAATATGCAAGGATAAAACAACGTGGAGCTGTACATTTCACGCACAACACTACAGAGTCTGCACCACGAGTGGATGCTGGGCGTCCCACCATGGTCCTACACGATAAACATTTTATAACAAATGATTTTTATTTGTTGTTACAAAACTTGATAGATATAAAAGTATAAAAAGTATTTTATGTTAGCCTCGAGGTAGCTTTTATGCTAACAACAGTTGTCAAGCTACAGCTTTTCTCTCATTCACCTGAAAAGCAGCTGATCTGAAGTTTATAAATGCGTTGCTATGATGACGCCCAAACTTTGTGTGTATGTATTAAAATAAGGAACTCCAGTTGGCATTAAAGTTCTTACTGACCATGGTATAAATTAGTATATGAACCATTTGTCATCCCACTCCCCCCCCTCTACGTTACCGCAGGCAAGGTGATGCAGAAGTTGTTTTTGTAAAAGTTCAGTGTTGCACACTGTACACACAGCAATCTTCTTTAAATGCCACTAATGCTGTTGCCATGTGATTCATCACTCAGTATTAACTAGGTTAATTAATTACACAATAGAATAAAAGTATTGTCCACATGGCAGTTTATTATGTATTTTACTCATATGTTAGTAGAGATCCATGTAATCACAGCTTTATGCAGCCTAATTAGCAACACTTATGTCCAACAACGTTGCACAATAATGTATTCGTTGTTAGGAAAGCATTTCAATCTTTCATTTTGACTAGTTCCTTATTAAGCACCCTCTTAAGATGCTAGCAGAAAAAAATACCACTGCTGTGGGTGCCCCACCCACAAGGATTGGAGCTGTGCGTCCCTTATTTAAATTTCTGGAAGGTGGCAACCCTTGAGCCATGGCCGCATCAGGATGTACTTCAGCATGTACTTCAGGAAGTACTTCAAGATGTCAGTTTGAGGATCTGCTTCAGCAGCTAGCTGCTGGCTTTTAGAAGCAGAGAGAAATAAGACACTGATACACGCTTCCAGTTTAGTCCACACAAGTCTCCAATAAGACCCGAATAAGTTGCGATGTTGTTTCCACTTCACAAGTCACTTTTCTGAACAAAGACTTGTTAAAGTGTCAAAAGTAAATACAGCAACAAAATTGCAGAATTAGCAAAACTAGCTATGTTTACAAGGACAAATATTTCAACTGTCTAGTTAAAGTCAATCTTACTGGAGATTCCAGCTGAAATTACATGCAAGCTAGCTGAAAACATCTGATCAGATGTATTCACATGATGGACTACTAGCCTCTGTAGCGCCCACTCCATTAGGTACACACATTGGCTTTAAGTCCTATTTTTGAGGCTTATGTCAACACATTCATTTGAACCAGATCTTTTTTTTCTTCTTGCCGATCAGACCGGCGGTCTCCATACTGTTGGAATAACTGACTTTTACCTTTAGGTTCCCAATAAAACCAGTGTTAGACTTGACCTTGTTCATAAAAACTGAAATTTGCAAACTCATTGAAACATTTTTATTTCTGAGCAGGCAAAGCAGATAATATCTACCCAAGTAGATACTTTAATGTGCTGTGTGCAGGTGAGTAATTACGGAGACTTTGTGGTTATTTCATTTATTTCTGTGAAATCAGGTTGCACAAGCAGTGATCTGCTGTTGCTTTGATTGCTGTTTGTGTTTACAAGCAAGCCAAATTACAATAATTTGATTTACTGAGCATGAGTCTGTTGTGGAAGCAGTGAAAAATAAGACACATTTCTTTTTCATTTTAGACATCAGCATTGACATTTTTAGAAACAAGCAACTACAGAACACTGAAAACACACCATCATCCCACTGAAATTCTGTTGGTATTGTGAATTAAAATGTTGATATTTTCTTCGTCTCATCACAATTTTGTTGTTCTTTTGTTGGCATTCATATGTGTGTAAATGTACAAATAAGTTATAATCCTGTAGCATAACGTCCATGCCAACAGCTGTTCTGTTGTACATTAATTCCATGTGAAATAATCTGCATTTATTTCTCTTGCTTTGTTTTATTTGCTGGTGTTCTTCTAGCACTGAATGATTCCTCAGGATGCAGCCAAGCAAGCTGGGCATTTCAGTAGCAATAACGAAATATGGAAAAACAACTCCCAAATCACTTTCTATCAGCCTGGATATAGTTTATGACTGTATCATGTCTCACAATTTTTTTCAGCTTCCTTTGCTGAATTAGGTCATAAAACTGACAGAAATGTATAACCGGCTGGAATAACAAATTCCCAAAACAGTAATAGGAACAAGGGAATAAAGATTTAAACATCAGCAGCACAAACACTGGAGGGCTGAGCAGAAATGTACAAAAAAAAAAAAAAGAAACAATAACAGCAGTGTGATCAGGCTGCGAAGCTTTAAGCATTTTAATTAGACTGATGGCTGCTTTCATGCCATCATCTGCTGCCAATGATACAGTCTTAATTAACCCATTTAAAAGCAGTTGTGTGTATTTATGTCCATAACGAGCCTTCCCAGTGTCAAAGGAAAACACATTACTGGAATAATGCTGTTCCCAGCAGTTCACTCTCATAGTTAGCATGCGGGTTTGATGCATTGTTCTCATTTGCCAGTGCTGTTGTAGAAACGTGTCAGCACATGGTACGGTATGTCATATAGGCATTTATCTTATTCTCCCGCATTGTACCTTATCTTAACGCTGCAGATTTTCTTAGATTTCATTCAGGAAAAGAAATATAAAAGCAGAGAACATATTCACAGCAGCCTTTTTGATTCCAGTCCAAGTCCATTTGCTTGGGAAGTCCACCTCGTTTGGGGAAAGCTGAAAACAAACTGATTTAAATCAAAGAGGCGGTCTCGAGCGTCGTACAAATGCAAATGTTGCTCTGCTACAAAACCCAATACAAAGCAAAGTGTGTCATGGGCTCAGCACAGGGCATTGTGGGTAAACACAAACAAAACATACAGAAGTGTGGGACGAATGGCAGGTTGTGTCAGAAAACATAAAAGTTCTGACTGAAATGTGACCAACCAGAAGCCGCTGGGATCTGATGCAGTTCCATCATTTGCAGTTATGCACTAATAACAGACTAATTAGTTTTTTTCATCAGTCGTCTCATCTTCGGAGAGTGTAAGACGTGGAATATGTTCTGTAAAATGTCCAGTTTGTTTCAGTAGTGCATAAACCTGGGCTGGAACAATGTTGAGTCCCTCCATGAATAAACCAAGACCTCACCGTGTGGAGTCCAGAGGACAGTCCGACATGGATGCCAAATGGACTTGTACTTATATAGAGCTTTATTGACCACTCAAAGCATTTTACACTACATGGCACACCTTACCTCAGTAAGTCCCATCAGGGGGCAACATGGGGTTCGGCGTCCATGGACACTTCGGCATGTACTGTACAGTCAGGGGAAGCCTGGAATCGGTCCTCCAACTTTCTAGTTGAGAGACCGACTGCTCTGCCTCCAGACATACGTCTGCCTTCATGAGCTGAAAACCTACAAAAAGAAAGATCTGTGATTAATATCAAGATTTCAGCCAAAGCTGAAGCAGAACATTAGTCTGGATTTAGTGGGTCTATGTGAGACCATCTGCATGTTCAGTTTACACTCAAGAGACAGTTAGAAGCCCTTTTATCTAACTCTGTTTTATACTGGTCAATAAAACAGGAATAAAATGATTAACTTTGATTTAAATAACAGTCAGAGATTTAAGTACATTTTAATATGTACAAAAATGCATATACACACAATAATGGGGCTCTGATTTCGTTAACATAGTTGAAGATAATGCATCTTACTGTCAAGATATTTTTGCATTAATCACACTGGAACTGTCTTTTTATGGGAGTTTTTTCTCTATTCGTCATCTGTCTTCATGCAGACGTGACATCTGTTCAAAGATCTCAAACAAAAGGAAACTTCCATCAAACTGCTGCATCTTTATTTTATTTGACTGATATATGTTAGGCAGTGTCAACATGTCAGATTTACAGTAAATACTGTCATCTACAACCCATCACATCGCGACCGCCTGAACATCCTGGGACCGTCCTGAGAGATATTAACAACACCGACCAGATTTCAGAGGAGTGAAGTAGTTCTTTTACACTACAAAACAATCCAGCACACACTTATTCTGACATAAACACACTGTAGATAAACTGTGTAAATAATGGATTATAGTTAATTTTACTTTCTGCTAAATTCAGTTTAAATGGGAATATCTCTGAAAATGCCATTTATTAAACCTATTAAATTAACAACAAAAACATTAAAGCTTCTAAAACATATTTTACACCTGCAGTCAAACAGAAAACTATTCTTCTCACAATGTTTTTTAAAACAACAGGAAAAGTTAAAAAAAAAAAAAAAAAATGTACAGAAAAAACAATTTTAATACCTGACAGTTTTTATGCAGGAAAGTGCATTTAAATTACATTATGACAAAGGAGAACTATTCAGTCCACCATATCTGATCAATCAAATGTAAACTTTTAAGGAAAGATATTAGAAACACAAGACCAAATTATCAGATGACTGTTTAATGAAGAAAAGTCTTCATGGCCAAGTTTAATAAAAAAAATAAAGAAAGAAAATAAAGAAATAAAAAATAGAACAATAAATAATCAGAGAAAAAAAACACTTAAAACGCTTAGAAAAATTACCAAGAAACAAACATTTTCACTGCGTTTCTGTACCTGCCTGAAAACACCAGAAGCATCTCCTCAGCATGAATTTGGTGATAACAAGATATTTTAACAGTCAAATGCAACACTTTCCAAAAGGAGAGAAGGCGGATTTCTTCAGTGTCGGGCAGCAAGACTTCAGACTATGCAGACTAAAACTATTAATAAAATTATGTTTTACCAAGTAAAACCACAAATGGAAAATGTAAACTTTTTCATGTATGTTACTGGCATGTTAGATGTGCGTTTGATGCAGAAATAAAATAGTATAAACGTAATGAGCAGAGGAGGAAAAACGCAACACATCAACAGATCAAAAACTCTTCTGTAATTTAGTTGACTGTTGGAGAGATAAAACAACAGAGATGGCGACAGTGACAGCGAATTCTGAGATTTGATAGATTTTTGACATCTATTGTGTTTGCAGGAAATACTCGTGTTTTGTGCATTTAGTACTCGGTAGTTTTTGTGTTGAGACTACAAATGACTTAAAGTGACGTTTAATTATTCTGTACACTTGAACATAGTTGTAGTCGCACACACACACACAAAAAAAACAGAGGTCTTGTTTGTATTTCAAAGTGAATATTTTTTAGAATTGTTAATTGTAAAATTTCCACATGATTTTTTTTAAAGTAAAAAAAAAAAAGTTTTATTAACCCTTTAAATCTCGACGCATAAAAAACAATTGAAAAAAGTTACATTTTTTCAATCTGAAGTTTTTATTTTCCCCTAAAAAAACAACAAGAAAATATTAAATATTGGTGTTTTTTGCCAGTTGTTTTGTATAACAGGGGTTTGAGTCCAGTTTCTACCATTAAGTGATGCAGATGGCCTCAGGAACTGTTTGCATGATACATTTGGCTTTATAGGGTTAAATGTTAGTGGTTTTGGAAGAAATAATTCCACGTTTTCACACTTTTTGTTTTTGTGTTATTTTAGATGAAGTGTTTGAATAAATGAGTTGAAAATGAAAAATAACTAATTTCACACAGGTTTTGTGCTGGAAGAATTGGTACCAGATAAAGTGGGTTTTAAAAATGAAATGTAAGCAAATAAAGATAGAAAGTAGACAAAAACAGCCATTTGTACTTCTGACCGCATGGGTGAAAGTATTTTCCTTTTTTAAATTAGTTTGTCATTTATCATGAAGTGATCGC
The DNA here is from genome assembly GCF_933228915.1 of Telmatherina bonti. Classification (NCBI taxonomy): domain Eukaryota; kingdom Metazoa; phylum Chordata; class Actinopteri; order Atheriniformes; family Telmatherinidae; genus Telmatherina; species Telmatherina bonti. Next base: position 30,552,076 of record NC_136613.1, on the reverse strand, counting down.
TAATAACATCTTGAAATGCTGCCTTTCTTTTCCATGCAGCTTTATTTTACCTCCTGCTTGGTGTAATATTGGCACGCTGTCTTCCAGAACCGCTGCACTTATGCGTTTTGGCTTCTGTTCACACATCAAATAATCTTTTTGAGGAGTGAATTACAGTTCAAATCTGATGGATTATGAGTTGTTTGCAGTGATAAATGAGAAGGCTAACCAATGTTTACTATTCTTCAAACTGAATATGCCAGTAAATTGGTTCTGAGACTGTTTCTTTATCCCATATTTTTCTGTTTGCGTTTCTGTGAAAGTGTGAAAAAAAACCAAAAAAACAACTCAAGACCAAAAGCTATTTTATATTGCCACAATTTGAGTTGAAGCAGAAAGAAAATATGGCCAATAATTATTGCAGAAAATGAAGTTAATAAGGTTATTTAAGAAGTTGTCAGAAAAAAAATGACATTGTGACCAATGAAAGAAAAAATCACACTGTTAGCTGTCTGAAGCCAAAATTATCCTTATTATTCAGAAAGAAATAAAAAGAATATGTATATCAAACACATGAATAAATAACAATAAACATAACTTTCTTTGTTTTAAGGTCTGTTACTAGCATTTAGTTTTACAGGTTTTATATAATTTAATGACAACATCTGTGAACATGACAGCTTTTAACATTTTAAATGATAATAAATGAAAAGGAAAATTATCAAGAGTTCAATCTCAAGGGGAAAAAGAAAGACTAAAAACAAACAAACAAACAAAAAAAAAATCGCATTAGCATAACTCACCCTCAGTTTTTTATTGCAAGATCAATACTTTGTATTGATCTATTTCCGTCCATTACAAGAGGGGAAAATGTGAGTTAGATTAGATGTATGTTTGCAAGAAGACCAAACAAGTGCTGGTGTGTCCTTTCATGAATCATTACATGGTTGGGGAATCAGAGGAAGCGTGGGATTGACTTGGCAGAGTTGGCATGTAGTATACCGTATATGTCTCTGATATTTCCCTCATACCATCTCTCCTGTTATCAAGAATTACTTATCATTAAAATAATGATTCAGTGCTTTTTGAGCTTTTAAATTCTACTGTGTGCCAGTTGCATGCATTATGAGGGATGATAATTTTACAGTCATACTGCAAAAAAGTGTAAAAAACATTTTTAAAAAAAACAAACAAAACAAAAAAAAAAACACGTGTTCTTTTGACATAATTATGCTGGGGCCAAACTCCAGAGGCTCACAACAATACATTAAAACGCTCACTTTCGGATTGTATACATGACTTGGATTTTAAGTCCAGAGTTTAAGTGATGGATAGCATTAGCTACTTCCCCTTACAGACCTCCCGGCTCTGCCTTGTTGCCATTGTTACCATTTTTGACTTAATTTCTTCTTTAAAATATAACTCCATAGTTTTCACCAAAGGTCATCAGCTCACTGCATGTCTTATTTTGAATACTGGAGTTTTTTACTCATCTGACTGACAGAGTATCGCCACCCGGTGGTAGGGAGCTGCATTGCAACTGAGCTGCATAACAGAAAGATCACTTGTGCCTTCTATTGATAAGTTACGTGATCATGGTCAACAGGTGCAACACTGAACATTTTATGCAGCACTCTAGGTGGCGCTTGAGGTCCCAGCATGGGGCTGGATGAGATGACAGCAAGGATGTGTGGTTACAATGCAAAACAACACCAAGTTTGGTGAAAACAACACAGTGTATAAACAGAGATACACAACACCCACTGTCTAGCACAGTATGGGAAGTGTCATGGTTTGAGCTTGTTTTGCTACCACAAAGCCCAGACACCAATTATGTAAACAATAAGTATGAAGATGTTTGATGGATCCAGTGTCGACATTTTGTAAACAAGTCAGTGGGATCTAAAGGGAGATGTGATTTGCAAACATCACCGAACTGAAGCAATGTTGCAAAGAACAGCAGGTCAAAAAGACCCCACAACAATGTTAGAGACTGATTATTTTCCATAAAACATAATGTACGTTATGTTCTGGCATGTAAACATTAGAAATTGTGTGTGTGTTTCATGTGTTTTATGTAAAATTCTGGACTTTACACACAAGCTTCAACATCGGGGCCCCTCGAAGATTAACTTGTTTGTAAGCTTGCACACCCTCATCTAGATTCTTATGATCAACGAGTCTTTTTTATCCCAGCTGACACCCTTCCACCCACACTGCACTATATTTTACTGTCCCACTCTTTAGTGCCAATTTTTTTACCTTCCCTCATCAACTCAAGTCCTTCCTCCTCTGCTTCAGTCGCCCACTTTCCCCTCGCTGTGATTTTCCACACCCCTGTCAGTCGTTTTAGTTTTATTTTACAGGCGTGTGATATATGAACGTGTGGGGAACACATCAACAGAGGGGAAAAACAGACCATTCCAGGGGTCCATATTTCTTCTTCCCTGTGGAACAGATGGGAGGGAGTTCAGCACAGCAGTGTGGCCTTTTCCCAGTCCCTCTGAAGCCACGCTTTGTGGGTGTGTGTAAGTTGCGATGTGTTGGTGCATATGTCATTGCATGCATCGCATATGTTCATGCTTAACTCCCTCCACATCTGCGCTGGCAACAATAGCAGCTCGCCCCACTGGAATGAGCAAAGCTGTCAGGGTTCATCAGACACATGCTAAATTTAAATGATGTGGACGCTTGAGACCCAAGATTTGTAAGATTGCTTTATGATGGAACCCAGTCACCTATGCCCCTCGCAATCAACTCCATTTTCAGTTAACAAAAAGCAGAAAATGAATCAAGCAACCATACCTACTATGTTCCTGGGATGTGACCATTGTTATTCACTTTTAGCTTGATGAAACGTGAGAACACAGTAACCAAAAATTACTGCTCAATATCCTGAGATTTAAAACCAGTTGTGAGAATGAAACTGCATGTTAAAATAAATATTTTGGTCAAATTCTTATGAAAGAGATTTAATGATTTAAACAATACTTCAAAGATACCACATGTTAATATACTAAAAGAACAGAATGTAAAGATAAAAGTGGACCAAATGGAGCTACTATAAAAATACCATTCCTCAGAAGTTTTTCGCTGTTTAGTTTATCAACAGCTAAATCAAAATCCCCAATAGATGTGTGTGTATGATTATTGTATCTTGGGAATACCATCTCGTCTCAAAACTAAATTATAGGGAATTATCAGAGATTAGTTTTCTATTAAAGTTTGGGGTTCGGGTTACGCTCTAATGACATGCCCTTTTCTACACATTCACAGACCGACAGTGGAAATGTCTTTATGCTTCTTTGATTCTTTTCATATTCAAAATCCAGCTTAAAAACTTTTTATTTAGAGAGATTTTTATTTAGATAAAGGCTCATTCTGATCTTTTTATGTCTTTTTGTTTTATGCTGTATTTTATGTTCTTGTCTCCATACATTCCTTACCTACACAGAGTACAGAGACTGCAAAGGCTCATGGGATATGCATATCCAGCTGGAATTTCACCTGTTGAGATTACTACCCGATAAATTCCAGTTGCATGCTTCACTTCCTGTGTTATGTTGATACATGTGCATTGTTGTTCAGGAATTCAGCTCTGCTTAAAGGCTACAGTTTGCCCCTTGCAAGCAGTACAAGTAGAGACAGTGACAAACACACAGCTCTAATCTATGTGATATCCATCCATCCATCCATTTTCTGAACCATTTAGTCCAATTAAGGGTTGAAGGGAAGCTGGAGCCTATCCCAGCAATCAATTGGTGAGAAGCAGGCACACCCTAGACATGTCACCAGCCCATCACAGGGCCTCTGTGTGTTATGTTTAGGGAGAAAAGATAATGAATATTTGGTTAACTCATTCTCTGTTTAGTGTGATGTCATTCTGTGAACTCAACAGGACGTAGTCATTTACTGTGTAAGTAGTAAATTTTCCGGCTTCGGATAAACACCAGCGTCTGTACATTCATTCATTTTCCGAACCGCTTATTCCAATTCAGGGTCGCGGGGAAGCTGGAGCCTATCCCAGCCGGCTTTGAGCGACAGGCAGGGTACACTCTGGACAGCTCGCCAGTCCATCGCAGGGCCACACACAGAGAGACGAACAACCACACTCATGCTCACACTCACTCCTAGTGCTAACCACTGCGCCACCGTGCAGCCCCAGTGTCTGTACAGTTATTAGTAAAATGTACTGGGAAGTTTCTACCTGGACATTCACTGTGTTTTAGTGGGATTTTTTCTTAGAACGTACACAAAAAAAAGTTAACATCTGCGGCATTATGTTATTAATTAGAATCCGCCGGAAATTATTAAAACGTGTAGCAGATTTCAAGTGGTTATTTCTCATAATTATGACATGAGGAAAGTCGTTTTATTTTCTTATGGCAATGTCTTTTGCATTTCTTCTGTTTTATTTTGAAAAGTATATATATATATATATATATATATATATATATATATATAATTTTTTTTTTTTTTTTTTTTTTTTTTTTTCAGATTTCTGATATAAAGAAAAACAGAGAGAAAGGAAACATAAATGTGAAGGTGCATAAGTTGTTCACCACCCAAAGTCAATACAGGAGTAATTACAGCTACAAGTCTTACTGGGTCTGTCTCTGGCACATCTAGTTTTGGGATTTTTTAAATTCCTTTTGCAAACTGCTCTTTCTCACGGGAGCTATGAGCAGAAAATCTTTTTTTTTTTCTAGATGGAAGCAATTTAATAATCACTAAAGGCAGTTGTAATGCAATAAGAATTTAAATATTTAGATTTTGCTCCACTTGAGATTAGCCATCCATTTAGCAAAGTCCTGAACTCTCAGTTCATCTGTGATGATTAAAACATAATGACTGATTGGATATTATTTTTGGACTGGGTTGTATCAGATGAGCTGGAGTTATGGGTCTGTTTAGGATATTAGAAATAAAACTTCTTTTATTAGCTATTTCATTCCACCTTGTTTTTCATGAGAAAAATATGAGAAAAATATTATCAATAACTTTTGAAAAAGGAGCCAGTTTTATAAAGAAAATAAACAATTCTATATTTCAAGTCCATACACTCAAATAACTCCTAGATTTACGCACCCTCTGCTCTCAGGGCTGTTAGCGCCACCAGTTCTCCAGCTTGGAGGATGCTTTATTGCTACTGCAAATCTAAACGTAGCATAACTTTGGCAGCGATCCTGTCTAAATAGCACAGTTCATACATATTTAAAATGTAATCCAAAAGTCAGATAAGAAATATCTGTTGCTAGAAATGCCAAGCAACCAATATTTTAACATGAACTGTTATCTGACTTGCAGTAGTTATGGATAATACGGTTGTTTTAGTAGGTTATTTAGTTCTCAGGAGCTGTTAATATTTAATGGCTAAAAACATTTTTTTCTTCACTTTCCTAAAGGAACCATAATGAAGTGAAGATGTCTGGGACATTTGGGATCTTATGAAGTTAGAATATAATAGAGGTGGTTTAAATTGCTGTCACTCAAGTTGGGTATAGGCCAGGATATGCATCAGTTCAATTACAAGTTATAACTTTTTTCTTTTTTTTGTTTGTCTTCAGCACTTCCTGCAAAGAGGGGGTCATTTTATGAAAAGCTTACTAAATTTGAAGAAAAAAAACCCAACAACACTTAATTACATGCTGTACCAGCAAAAAATAAAGGGGGGGGGGGGGGGGGGATAACAAACAGAGGGATAAAGGAGAGAAAGACAACAGGAACAGATACAAGAAAACCAGACAACCAGCTGCTACACCCGTAACGAGACTTAACGGAAAAAATCCTTTAGTCTAAAAGACAAAAAAGCAGAGCATCATCAGGAGCACTTTTAAGAAAACACAAGAAGAAAACATGAGCAGCAGCAGCAACCTGAAAAAGTAACGGTGATCTACTGGCGATTATAGCTGCAAGGTAACACAGTCACTAACTATGCGTGTTTGTGAATCAGTGTGTGTTTTGAGTGCAAAATATCTGGAATGAGTTGTTTAATGTTACATGCATTCATTTATACAGTGCATGTATGATCTATGGATCAGAAGCTATCGTGGATCAAGGAATTTGGCCAGCCCGCTCACCCACCCAGAACACAGCCTGCCCCCCTGCAGCTGTACAGTCTTCTATGATTCTTTAACCAGGTAAAGGTATTTAGGCTCTACATAAAGTGTCCCTTCATAGACACCTACAGCACCTGTTAAATGTTTAAACCCATATTTGGCGTTAAATCTGTACGGTTAGCATGCATAAACTTTCAGGGGTGGACTGCAAAACAATTGTCTGTGGCATTTGGGCCCAGGCCAGCCCATTCATGATGACTCACTCTACATATCTTTGTTTTATAATATGAATATCAACTGTGCAACTCCTTAAAAACCAGTAAAAACATGCAGTGAGTTGGCAGGAATCAGTGGAATGAAACACTTCAAATTGCTCCGAAAAGTGCCATTTGTGTCATGTTCTCTGCCTGGGTTAATCTGTGGCTTCAATTCACCTGGGATCATCTGATTACCACTCTGCCTTAGCACTCTGACAATCAGTACGACTCATTCCACCTGGTTTTCCCTCATTGCCACCTGGTCTATAGGTGTATAATCTCACCTCATTCTAACAGTCACCCATTACAATTCATTATCAAAATAAACATCTATCCTCCAGCACAGTAATGGACTGAGCAACATTCATCCGACTTTGTGTTTACGAGGAAAATAAAATATGAAAACAAACACTGGACATGATGGGTCAGATGAAAACTGTTCCTGGATGTCATCTACTCATTTCAGAAATGTGACAAGACATTGTAATAAAACAGCTGGTTAACTGGTGTGTTTTCATTACTTTATCGAAACTTTGTAAACAGCTAGCATGCTCACCGCTAACTGTCTTGTATGGATCAGAGTTACTGCCTTTAATGGGTCTTTTTTTCTGGCAACAGAACCTCAGGAAAGCATTTAACATATAGCCTCAAATTTCTCATGAGGGATTAAGTATATCTAAGATAAGTGTCCCAGGGATGTCCCAGGATCCGAAATGTAGAGCAACACATCATCTGCATACAAGGACAATTTGTGCTCCTCACGTCCTTTAAAATCTGTCTTAGATGAAAGTTTAATTAAGAAGGACTCAACTGCTACTGCAAAAAGACATTTTCATCTTACTGTTATAGTAAATTAGATTTAGTCACCTGTTAAGTCTTTAATGCCTGCTCCTCCATTTGGTAGAAATCTTTTTTACAGTGACTGTAATAAGTCTTGAGTCTGAATGGTTTGTCTCTGTGTGCTGGCCCTGTGATGGACTGGCAATCTGTCCCAAAGAACCCCAGCTGCAGCCTGGAGAATGGGGCGGGGCTGGATATTGGGTGGGGTTGGATGTCCAGTGGGTGTGGGGTTAGGGTTAGAGTTGGGGTTGGGGTTAAGCCAATCAAAATGTTGAGGGGGCGTGGTTGGACATCCATTGCCGCCAAATATCCAGCCCCACAAGTCTGGAATAGGTTCCAGCTTCCAGATTAGACCAACCAGTTAAGAAAATGGATAAATGGATGATAGATGGATTGATAGTGTGACAAAGAGGCCTTGTCACGCGTCACACCGGGCGACACCACACACGCTGATACACCCACACACACGTGTGTACCACACCACACACCAAGGACCAACACGCCACAAGCGACACACCCGCTGGACTGTTAAGCAGGCACATTTCCGAGATCCCACCTAGAGTTGCAGACCTAGAGTTGGAACTCTTCTGGGAATGTGCTGTTTACTTACCGGGATTCACCATGTTGGATGGTCATGTGGGTACACAGAAGTATCCTAAAACATGGACGTGTGTCGCATTGTGGGAGTGACATTATCGTCACAAGCTGCACAAAATGCCGTATTGCCGCAGATTATTGCTTTTAATTTTCTCTGCTTTAGGATGATTATTGTAACGTGTGTTGGATTGTTTTTCAGAGCTGGAGCTGAAAGTTTACATGGTGAGAAACCTGTGTAAATACTGTAAATGTGTTGTAAATTGCTTGGGGCCACTGTAAATATTGTTGCACCTGGGAGGAGTTGGAAATGAACCACCTCAAACGAAGCTTCAACGTTGCCATCATCATTGGGAAAAGCAGAGAACCCCGTGACAGATAAATACACCTTGTTAAAAATGTGGAATGAAAACCTGCCAGACTTGTCCCTACCTATTGGTTTGGGTATGAAATGCCAGAAGTAGGAGTTTTTCTTCAGTCTATTACTGTTTCAAATGTTGAGCATTTAACAACTGTTATCAGAGAAGCTAACTTTATTGCAAACATTCGTTTAAAAACAAAAACATCTATTCTAATTATTATTGCCCATAAGAAATACTAAGTATTTCCACTTTTTTTTTTTAACCAACCTTAATAGTTAACTGCCAGAATAAGCCTCACAAGGAAGTGGCATGAAAGGAAAACTAAATCTTGTTCTCTTCCTTCTTGCCAAGACTTGGTACAATCATGTATATGTATGTATATTCATACATAAGAGTTGGCTAATATTTAATCAAGCTTGTGGTATCATCTTAACATCCCTTCAACAAATGTAAAAACATTAACATGAATATAATGAAACATCAAAAACTACAAAGATAAATAAAAGGATATAATCTGGGACATCTCAGGGGACAGCATCTGTCAGGTTTTCCCTGTTTTATCCTCTTTCCTTTCCAGTACTGTTGGCATTTACACAGCAATTAGGGGCACATGGCACATTTCATGCAGAGCTGAACATTATGTGACAAACAAAAACAGAGATCAATTACAGCACATACATTTTGGGTGTGATAGATCCTCTCTGGGTGGAAAATGGAGATTCGACGTCCTGTATAGCTCATTAGCTTGTTGCCAGAAGCAACACTTGATGTTTTCCTCAGTCTCAGCTCTGAGTCACTTTTCTTGAAGTCATAAGATGGCAGCATGAATGAATGAATGACCACCATCAAAGTAGTTCATTAAGGATACACAAACACCATTTTACTGAGGGTGTACACTGTTTAACTCCTTTCACTTCTTCCTCAAGGATTGCAGAGCGTTCCAAGATGAAATAGCTGTATGAACTGCATGGTCTCCCAGTGTGGAGTAAAACAGCGAAGATGGTGCTCTATTACAACAAACTCTCTTTATACTGCAGTTTTATACTTTATACTACAAAACAGTTTCATCCATTACTTTATGTGAAAGTACTTTTTATCCTAGATCTATTTAATTTTCTGACTTGGAGATTTAATCAATTTAAAAATAAAATTGTTTTCGTATTGATAAACTTTTCTTTTTGCAGCATTTAAGCTAATTTGATTTTTTTTCAGTGGCACTTTTAAAAAATTTGAAAAAAAAAAAATGCGAGTAGTTTTTTACAAGTTCAGAAAAAGATGTTAGAAAACAGGGAATTAGAAAATTCATCTATTTTTCTATGTATTTTTCGATGATCTAGGTTTCAAGTAATTTTGCTCCAGAGGAACTTATCAGCTGTTGGTTCTCTGTGACGATGATGCCTTGTTAACATCAGCCACTGGTAAATATGTCCCACGCTCCTTCTTGTTTCCAACTAGTTGATGCTGCTTAAGCTCTGACATCTTTTCTCAGTGTCAACAGACACAATTGAAAGAATTCAGTCAAAGAAGTGTTGAGTCTGAATCTCCTACAAAAATCTGTATGGACACTTAAGGTGGCTAATTTCATTTTTACTACACACTTCATACAAAGTGCTTCATAAAAAAACATTGAAATCATTACAGCAGGATACAGGAAGCTGTAGATGTCCTTTAAAACAGCCTAAAAAAAGAATAAATAGATCACTATGGGGCTGCATGGTGGCGTAGTGGTTAGCGCTGTGGCAAAGAGTTAGCATGTTCTCCCCATGTTTGTGTGGGTTCTCTCCTGGTACGCCATCTTCCTCCCATTTTCCAAAGACATGCATGTTAGGTAAGTGGTTACTCTAAATTGTCCCTTGGAGTGAATGTGAAGGATTTGTCCGTCTGTGTTGGCCCTGAGATGGAAATGTAACCTGACCAGGGTGTACTTTTCCTCCTACTTGCTGGGACAGGCTCCAGCTTTCCTGGAACCCTAATTGGACTAAGCAGTTAAGAAAATGAGTGAATGACATATAATGACAATATAATGACAATAAATTTTAAGAAAAGAAAACACAAAGCTAAACTAGATGAGATAAATTACAAGAAATAAAAGTAAAAGGGTGAATGATTAACAATGGCCTCAGTAAAAGATAGTAAAAACACAAGTTTTCAGCCTTGATTTAAACCAGCTGTGTTTCAGCAGACCTGTCGCCTTCCGGGTTTTTGTTTCGCAAGTGAAGACGATAAAAAGTGAACGCTGCCTCTCCACATTTAGTTCTGACTCTGGGAACAGAAAGTAGACTTAACCCCGATGACCTGAGAGATCTGGTTGGTTCATTACGGACCAGAAAATCTGGAAGGTATTTTGGCCCGAAACCATTCAGTGCTTTGTAAACTAACAGCAGGATTAAAGAAGCCAATAAGATAATTAATCACATGACCCACATCCTGCACAGAGATAGTCGTGCCTTCGGGAGGGAGGCATTACTCAATGCAGGTCAAACAGATTCACAAATGTATTTGTCTATAGATGCATAATTTTGTTGTTTTTAAAAATTTCATTTGATGTTTTTACATAAATTTTATATTTTAAACACCACTCCAAAGAAGTTGGGACATTGTGTAAAACTTAGAAAGTAAACACATTGATTTGAAAATCCTTTATGAATATATTCAGTTCAATATACTACTAAAACAAGATGGTTCACATTCATATTACCTACATAATTATGTGTTGGATTTCATCTGTCACTATGCCGTGAGGAAAGTTTTAGTTGTAATTGTGAGTTTTAATATTTGCCATCATTCTGTGTCTGCAGCTGAGATGAAATTGCAAGACAAATTTTCTTTATAGTGGAAGAACAAAGTTAATCTTTAATAGTTTCAAGTCGATTACTTGACAGACAGGAAGCCAGCGTAAACACCTGAGGTGAGCTGAAATCCTGTTTGATCAGTTCACCAAAATCACGATCAACTACCGATCAAATTTAGCAACAAATGGGTCTGCTTTTCTTTGAAAATATGAAAAAATTTCAGAATATGCAGACTATGGGCAGATTTATTAGGTCTGATGAAACAGACAGTTAAAACTGTGTGGGGGGGAAGACATTTTGCATACATGTTTCTTATAGTGTTTGGATGTGACACCATTCCTAAGACCACAGACGGGGACATGAAGAAGTTATGCAGTCCATGCAGTAGGTTATAAACTATGTATCGACAGCATAGATCTTTAACTAAATTTAACTTAAATACCATAAAACTCCTAAAACTAAACCACAATTTTACCAAACCACATGCAGGAATTGTGGTTAAAAGTACGACTTCAAAGCAGAACAAAAGGTATTCGCAGTCCAGCTTTCACATGTTGAGGCAGTAATGGAGTTTCACACAAGCACATAAAGTTTGCTGCCTTTATGTGCCACCTTGCAGCTGAATACCCACAGAGCTTGGCAATGCTTCACCTCTCAGACAAGGCAGTGGCGATGGGTTGGGAAAGGACCGAGGTGCTCTCTGGCTGTCTGCGCAGAATTAAAATGTCAGACTGTGCGGCTGAATCTGTAACCTCTTGACCGTGTATGCAAATTATGTGAAGGTTGACAGTGAAGAAGGAGTTGGGCCCCTGGGAGGAAATAAAGCTGTTATACCCTTCAGGTGGTAAAGCGCAGGATTAACTTCTACTTGAGCTTTTTAACATGATAAGCAGTTTCAAAACTGGTGCAGTAGAAATGCTGGAGGTGGGTGTTGCATTTATTTTATTTCCCTTTTTTAATGTTTAATGGTTGGCTTGACCAATGATGAGTTAGATGCCTTTCCAATGAAAGATTTTATGGTTATTCTACAAATTAATATATGTATATATATATACATATATATATATATATATATATATATATATATATATATATATATATATATATATATGTATAAATATATATTTTACGGTCATTGGGATCGACCATTGAGCCCAGTTTCAGCTCCTCAGAAGCCTACAGGTGATTTCATGAAGGCTTCAACTATCTTTATTTCCAGTCTAAGGTCGGGTGCTCTCTGTTTTTATATGGTGTTTTTATCTACACAATGTTTCTTTTTTTTCCCCAAATCACTGCATGTAACTTGTTGATCCGACAATCATACAAAGGAAGGCAAGAGAGGAAAATCGGTGAGCTGGACAAAGCGTCTGCTCTCCAAATGAAAATAGTCAATATAACTCTTGGATGATATCTCTGCCCTGTTTGTTCGTTTCAATGGATTGTCTTTGTCTCTCCGTTTTTTTTTTTATTCACCTTTAGCTGTACCATTGATTCATCGGGTAATGAATCTGCCTTGTGACGCTTTGCAGGACAGCTGTCACTCTCCTTCTTGGCACATCAGTCTGCATCAGGAGAGAGGAAAAGGCAAGCGAGATCTATTGACGTTGATTATGCGGATGTAACGAGGGTTGGTGCACATTGGCGTGTTCCCCCTCTAACAGAGTCGATAAAGGTCAGGCAATTAGTTTTTCCCTACTTTTTTTTTCCTTGGGATTCAATAATGTCACTCTGGAGAGAAAAACTGCATCTGCATCACTGGACAAATTATCCAGGCTTTTCTTTGCAGATTCTCAGAAGTGAAACAATAAAAATATAATTGTTATGACTGCTGTAAATATCGAGGATTTTGTGGAAGATTTTTATTCAACATCTTTAGTCATTACTTCATTTTCTTTACAGCTTTTTCCAATTAAGGGTTGCAGGTAGATTTTTTTTTTGGAGTAATTATATGTAATAAACCCAGTTAATCCATTTTTGGTCACATTTTCTTGCTTCTTAAAAAGGAAGCTGCTACGATAAACAGCAATTATTAATGTTATTGTCAAGACCAGGTGAGACCTGCTCCGTAATGTCTGTCCTGCAGGTATTCAGTGTTTCCTGGTTGCAACACACCAAATAGTTTGAAAACCTTGATACTGGCCCAAGAGTTTTCTCTTGTCTAGCCTGATACATACAGCTTTGACCACCTGACATACTTTGAAGTCATCATTAACAATAAAATAACACCTTCTTCTGATTGTGTCCCATCTCATAAATGTTCCGTTGAGCATAATATGAATTATTTGAATCATCACCACATACATGTGTATATATATATATATATATATATATATATATATATATATATATATATATATATATATATATATACTTCAAAGTATGTCTTCATTAATAGTTTAATTTGGACAGTGCTGATAAAAGTTCCATATTTATTGGATATATGTGGACTATTCTTTTTACAACTCTTTTTTTTACAACTGTCTGGAAACCCACTGAAATTATCTGGCAACCCCAGTTGTTTGAGAACAACTGATTTAAGTCATTGTACATAGTAAAAGTTATGGAATCTAATACAGCTACTGACTTTTAATACTGCAATAAAAAATTAAATGGTTCATACTCTTCTTCTTATTATTTTTTTTATCTCCCTTACAGGATGCCCAGGAAACTTTCTAAAGTCTTTAAAGCATGAAAATGTGTCACAGGCAACTTCTGTGATGGTGTTAATGGACAATATGCAGAAAAAAAAAATCAAAGATTTTTTATTTACATTTTTTCCCATATGTTAAAATAGATGCAGTTGATTTTGTATTCATCAGAGAGTTTAGTAATTCTGGACCTGGCAACATCATAATGTCAGAAAAAAACCTTTAAAATCTTCTTTTTTTTTTTGCATCCATTCAGTCTTTTGTTGAACCAGTGTCACACCTGTACAACAGTGGCAGTGTGAGGCTGACTTTACATAAACTGTTATGATATAATTTGGTGAATTATTTGCAGTCAAAGTCTGCCTGAAGTCTTTCACCTACAGCTGGGGAGCTCAAAGTCGGTCCCTAAGGGCTGCTGTCCTGCAGGTTTTCCATGTATCCCTGTTTCAACACCTGGCTTCCAATAAATGGATCCAACAGCCAATGAAGTTCTGCACAATGATTAGCTTAAGTCAGGTGTTTTGGAAAATGGGGTAAATGGAAAACCTGCAGGACTGTGGCCCTCGAGGACCAGAGCTGGACACCCCTGACCCAGAGAAATCACCTTGTCATACTAAATGGAACGTAGCTTATTATATGTTGAGTAAAACTGTTGAGAGAACTCTGCCTGCTGAGGATGTTCCAGCTTCACCCTGTAAAGCCTTTTTGCTGCTTCATTGTCCTGCAGAACGATCACAAGCCGTGAAGAAGTTTTTATGGATTTATTGGAAATTGATAAGACTGCTTGGATCCCAATAAAAACCCTGTTGGCTGCTTGTTCATTTAGGCAATGTTGATTTATAATTACATTAAAAGACTGAACAGACATACAGAGGCAGGAAGAGCAAAGGTGTGTGTCAAACTGGTGTTAGTGATGAATGAGCAATGTCCAAAGATCCCCAATTCAATCCTGCATATTATGTTTTCTAACCATAACCACATTATTTTCCATTCTAATTCTGAAAAAATGGATTTCATTACCCAACTGCAATCAGAAGGTGAGAAAGTCTTAGTTGAAAGCAAAGTGTTGCCAAGGCAACGAGCAGACTGACAGCCATTAAAATGATGCATTTTAAAAGAACATATTACCATGATCTTTTTCTGATCAGAACCAAGTACACTTGAAGGGTTTATCCCAACTATAGATCCAAAAACAAAGCTACCGCGTTAAACATGTTCTTTACTTTTTTTCCTTTATTTTGTAAAAAGAAACTCGTCGATTTTTTAAATTCTTTTTCTGATGTGTGTTTCAGTCTCCACTTAATCAGCTCAGACTTGATGAAAATGAAGCCTTAACAGGTTTTCATGTCCCGAATGAAAAAGCTTCCCTTTTCTTTTTAAGAGAGAATAGATTTTCAATGACCCCGTGATTAAAGTCACAGATTCTATCTCAGACCAGTCCATTCTCCATAGAGGGCATGTCCAATGCATTTCAACAGTCTAGTGACATTGTATTCCTGAGAGATTGTAATTCTCTCGAGTGTGACAAAAATCCTTTCATCTTTAGATGTGGTCATAAGGGTTGTGATGAGTATTTTCAACAAAGTTATACTCTCTGAGAAGGAATCCTAAGGCCTTGATTGTAATAAACCTAGGACTATGAGTGCACAGAGACCTATTCAAACTTTCTTCTGTTGGAAGAAAGCAGCCAAAATAATTCTCTCAGACTTGTCTTGTTTTAAACCATGTTTCAGAGCTCATTGTCCATGACAGCTGAAATTTTTACCTGTTTGAAAGATTTTCTCCTCAGTTCCATTCTCCAGTAAAGAAATCAGGTGACGGAGAGGACTGATCAGTCCTAATGAACACTAAATGTCCTAACCACACACCTTTGCCCATGAAAAGCAACAAAATCCATTACAAGTGTCGTTCTAACTATTGTATCTTGATTACAACAGTTACTCAGGAAGATATGAAAAAAGAAATAAACCACAAAGTCATGTTCTTTTATTCAAGCAGCGGGAAGTTGCCTAAAAAGCAAAATCATAAATAAATTGCACATATAATAATAAGTAATAAGGAAGTGCTCCTTTTTACGGTGTGCACACAGTTAGATATGAGTTGGCAAGATGCTTGTGTAGTCTGACACTTCTGAATACCTGAACCTTGGTTAACAAACACAGAGAGGCTTACATTTATTCTCTAAAAGGAGAAAACAACGTACTTCATAGGGATTCTGACATTAGTTCAAATATCAAAAGTTTAACAGCAACTATAAATATACATGTATATATATATATATATATATATATATATATATATATATATATATATAAAGAATTACACTATATATATATGTATATATATATATATATATATATATATATATATATATATATATATATACATATATATATACATATATATATACATATATATATATATATATATATATATATATATATATATATATATATATATATATATATGTTCCATACGTGTATGTTCCATCATACACATGACCACAACTTTGGATATGAACATTATCATATCAGCATTTTCCTTGTTAATTGAAAATATTAAATTAACGTTGACAGAACAAAACAAACAAATAATTCTCACAGTTCTTTCTTAAAAGTGTCTTACAACTGATTTCTTTTAACTACCAACCGGAGCGACAGTGACGTCTCGTCGCTTCTGTGAAACGAGTGGACCAAGTAAAGGTAGCCAACACTTTGCAGTTAAGCCAAGTCTTGCGTCCCTTTTCATGCACAACTTTCAAGCTATTACTGATCCACCTCCATTAAGCATTAGTGTTGTGATTTACATTATGGAGGTAGAGGAGGGATTAAAGGTTTGATCCAGCCAGCAAAGACGGGGCAAAACGGTCTGTATGAGTAAGGAAAAGCCTGCATAGTGGAAAGCTGTAGCTTAAACATTTTTGACCATTAGACAACGGCTTGTGTTGTGTAAGTACACACTAGTACAGTGGCGAACTGCCTCCGTTTAGCAGGCATGAATTACAAAAGAGGAAAAGTGGCAAGTTGATGAGTATACGTTTCCTGAACTCATGTCTCAGTCTCACATAAACATGGAATTACATTGATTGTTGAAGTGTTGTTGAAGTGTTTATCTCAGAAAATAAAAATACAATGGCACGAAGCACCAGCGTCTGATTTTAACTGTGAGTATCGGATGTGGATCTATCCAGGCCCCTTACTGAGTGTGGAGAGAATCTGAGAAAGTCGTGATGAATTTTGAGTAAATATTTTTGCTAATCTTTGGATTTAAAATGAAAGAATTACACTAATTTGTTGTATAAATCTTGTATTTTCTAAGCGAAGTGATATGTCAAACATAGAAGAGAAAATATCACTCCCATTCTAAACTTGACCTAAACCAGAAGCACTATGGTATTTTAGTGCAGTGACATTTTACACTGATATCAGTCAGTTTTGGAGCATCTTGGCCACACCTTACATTTCATTATCCTATCACTGACAAACACAAACTGTGAGACAGAAAAAGCACCATTTGTTTAACAAGAGTTTTACAGGCTTTGCACTTTAGTAGTTATTACGAGGTGTGTCACACTGAACGATTAAAATCCTCCATCACACTGAGACTCTTCCCTCTCTCTTCTGGTCTCTGCATCTCCTCTCTCCTCAGCCTCTCCATCTTTCTCACTTTCCCCATTTGCAGGCTGTAAATAGAATCTGTCTCCATGATCAGCTGAGAAATTAAATGTAGGCACTCTGGCCTCAGTTTGCCTCTTGCCTGACGTAATAAATGGGATGTAAATATGTTGGCTAGCGAGCCGTCAGAAATCCTTCGCATGAAGCATCGTATTCCAGGCGCCATGTCTTTTCTTGGCTCCTTTTCTCTTCTTAATTTGTTTTCTGCTGAGCATCTAAATATACACAACATAATTCTAATTAAGAAGTTCAAGTGTGTTTTTCTTGTAACTGTGACAAAGTAAGGATGACAATAGAAATGTTATTAGTTCAGTACTTGATTGCTCAGATTGTTTATAGTTTACCATGTTCACCATCTCAGTTTAGCGTGTTACCATTCGAACACATGCAAATGTGGAGTGTGTTTGGAAGTAAAGGATGTCTCATTACCACAAAGCTGACAGTCTGCCAGACCAATGAGGTGGATAACTGAAGGTGATTTGGTGCATTGAAAGTACATGTAAGAAAGGGTTTGGGAGCAGTAAATGCAGCTAATTGCCAAAAAGTTTCCTTTCGTCTAAATCAGGGGTCGGCAACCCAAAATGTTGAAAAAGCCATATTGGACCAAAAAAACAAAAAATATATATGTCCGGAGCCGCAAAAAATTAAAAGTCTAATATAAGCCTTATCATGAAGGCATCACATGCTTTATGTATCTATATTAGCTATATTAGCCAACTATCAAAATGACTAAGTTGGCTACAAATACATAATGAGCCTTAATGATAAAATGTCTATTTTCCCCGCTGCGCATCCTGTAGAGAATGACGCACCAGGTGACTAATCTGTTGTACAGTGCCGTCTCTTGTTTAACTTCATTACTATATTAATGAGTTATGTTTTGTTGCTTTGATGAAATTAAAAAAATGCAATATAGAAATCAGATTCTTTGTGTCATTTTTATTTTGAGGATTCGAAAAAAACAACAAAGTGGAATGTGCATAACATGCCCCTTATCTGGGCAATAAAACGCAGCCTGCATTTATTAAAAAATAAACCAATAAATCAAATTAATACAGTTTGATTACTGTGCAAAAGCCAAGCAAGTCGGTGCAAGGGTAAAACGCAGCAGCATCCTCTTCTCTTTAGACACGCAACCGATGCAGCTATCCTCCGATCTGAGCACCATTACCAAGTGTCATTCCAAATATATACTGACAAAAATCAGAAATAATTTTATAAAAACATCCACTTTGTTACTCAGTCTGTGTCTCTGAAGGATTATGTTCTTACCCGTTTAATGTGACTTCTGTTGTCGGACATCACTGGTCAGCTTCTCAACATCGGGCATGTAAGATGTAACTTATGCTGAATTAATGTTCTTGATTTGCTGATCGGTGATGTTGCCGCCGTTTTAATGGTCCTTTCCTTCACAGTCTTAGCGGAGAGGGGCATGTCTTTGTTTTTCTGTATTATCTCGGTTTTGTTTTTGAAGTTAGCAAATACGTGTCCTGATATGTTGATGACTGACTCCTTCATGTAGTCACCATCTGTGAACGGTTTTCTACGTTTTATTATCTCCCGGGTTGCAACAAAACTTGCAGCAGTAGTGGAGTTTGGGGATGCAATCTGCTTAAATCTATTTTTGCACTTCTCTAATTTATCCAGAAGAAATGCAATCGCACTTTTTGTGTCACTCCCAACTGGGTACTGTTGTGGTTCCTGCTCTGACCTGTGCTGCAGTGGGTGTGCCTGTTTCCCTGGCAACCAAGTCCACACCAGGTTCTCATCAGGAAATCAGCAGCAGCAAGATAAAAGGCCAGCTCAGTTCACCAGTCATCGCCTGATTGTTGTTTCATCAGTGGTAACAGCTCTCGGCCATTGCAGCATTTCTGCATATGGATTTAAACAGCTTGTCTAACAATTGTCTGTTCTGTCACCAGTGCGTGATTCTTGCCTGCCTGCCCGTCAACCTGCCTGCCTGCCTGGCCACCTACCATTCTACCCAGGAAAACAATAAAACCTTCCTAGTATCCACATCCAATCTGCACTTGGGTCCTTGTTTGTCCTACACTACAACAGATACTGGCTGCAAATGTAGCATGCTTTCCCTGGAAATGTCTTTCCACATGACTCTTTTTGTTATTTGACAACTTCTCGCTACAGAGCAAACATTCAGGCAATCTTTCCGCATTGGCAATGAATGCAAATGATTCGGTCCAAGAAACGTTGAATCCTCTCTTCTCGGTTATTTTTCTTTTTTTCCCTTTGGGATCCATGGTGCATCACACAGCCGCTGTGTGTTGTGGTGGCACCTGCCTCCTCCCGCCCTGCTGATAGGCTATGCAAGGCTATGACGCAAATCTTCCTTGACAGAAATGTTGAAATTTAATATTCTACACGTTTTTACAGCATTGGAAAACGTTAACAATGTTTGTGTCATGTTTGTCTTCCTACAGAACCAGATCAAAACAAAAATATATATCTTTTTTCTTTTTTTTTTTAAAAAAAAAAACATTTTTGAAAAAGCTCCAGGGAGCCACTATGGCAGCGCTAAAGAGCCACATGCGGCTCTATAGAGCCGCGGGTTGCCGACCCCTGGTCTAAATCTACATGCATTCGTTTTGGATGGCTTGTTTCTACATTAATCAAACCTAAAACTCAGCCACTTGCAAAACTAGTAAGCTTAATCACAATATTTAAGTGTGTAATCTCTTTACTTTTACAACCCCAATTCTGATGAAGTTGGGATGTTGTGTAACACATAAAAACAGAATTTGATCTCTAAATTCTCCTGAGGAATGGTTGTGAATGGGAGAGGTTGTTTGTCCCTCTGTGATGAAGTAGGTGTACCACACCTCTTACCTGATAGTTGCTGAGATAGGCTCCAGCTTAACCCTGAATTGAATTAAGTTGTATGAATTTGATGCCTGAGAGAAGTTCCAAAAAAAGCTGGGACAGGGGCAACAAAATAAAAGTTAGGAATGGTCAAAAATATGTGTTTGGAACACTCTGCAGATGAGCAGGTCCACTGGAAACAGGCAAGTGTCCTGACTGGATATAAAAAGAACATTCCTGAAAGGCTCAGTCGTTCACAAGCAAGGTTTGACAAGAACAATGTTTCTCAAAGTATAGTTGCAAGGAATCATCTGCAGCCCTTAATATCATTAAAAGACTCAGAGAATCTGAACACATCCCTGCATGTAAGCAACAAGACCGTAAACCAACGTTAAATACCCATCACCTTTCAGGTGAACTCAGGAAAACTTGCATTTCAGGTAGGTAATGATGGAGAGCGAGCAAGATTTGAAAGTGGCGCCCTGTCTTGGCTCCTCCCCATCCGGTTTTGCTCCTTGCCTGATCCAAGGTTTTTTTTCTTATTCCAACAAGGAGGTTATGTTTTTACCAGCATTTATCTGTTTGTGTTCAAGATAACTAAACAAATTATGAATGGATTTTAATTACATTTTCAGGAGTTGTTGGGAATGTGAAAAGGAAAAACTGATTTATTTTGGTGGTGATCCGGATGACCGTTTGGATCCAGGAACATTTTAAAGGTTTTGGTGGAGGTTTGCACTCTCCAAGTGCTTTTCTAGTTTGCTTTTTTTTTTTTTTTCCGCCAACGTTTTTCTCTTTCTCGGCTGTTTAGCGGGAGGAGGCGAATAAACCGAGCCGGGTCGGGGAAATCCTTCCTGCATTTTTCTCAGCCATGTTTGCCTTCTGAGTTTCCTGAGGGGTCTAACTATATTTTATTGTTCATGATTTAACAAATGTATAGACTATTACCAGGATGAGGAACCACTTCTCCCAGAGGGAAAAAAAAAAAAAATGTGAGCAAGATTGCCTACCCCATGTTGAAGAAAACCATCATCAGTTCACACTGTTTGCCACTTCATTGATTAGTGCAAGTTAAAACTTTACTATGCAAAGCGAAAGCCAGATAATAACACCCTGAAAACACTGCTGGTTTCTCTGAACCCAAACTCTGAGATGGACTGGCACAAAATTCTGTCCAAAGGTGTTTGTTTTTTAATACACCAAGATGCCATGTTGGGGTTTTGCAGATGGATAGATAGACCTGCCACACATGGAGACAAAATTCTTTCTGCTGTTTCTGCTCATGGTTATCAAGTTTTGGTTTGTTTTTTTTTTCTGTTTTGCTTCAATCCCAGTTGGAACATCCACTGGTCTTAAATGTTTTCTTCAAGTATTTTTGTTCGTAGAGTTTTCTTTCCATCCTCAGAGGAACATTCTGAGCCCAATGGTTGTGTTGATGGACAGTTTGTATTCCAGCAGGTGGTATGAGTCCCAAACTTGGTTAAGTTGTACTCTACAGTCCCAAAAGCATTTTTTCCTTGTGACCTTAACATTGCTGTGTTCCATGGATGCTTCTACTTCTTGACTCTGGATTTTGTGTCATCTGCAAGTCTGATGTAAAACATCTTCAAGAACCAAGAAATTGGATTCCAGTTTCCTGTGTCTGAGCTCTTATAACCATCACCTGGATGAGTGAAAATCTCCACCAACAGATGTTTTAAAGTTCTCCACTTGTGACTAATCTGCTGAATGATGGACTCCAGATAGAAAGGAGTGCTCACGCATCCTTTCTATCTGATTAATTCGTTTTAATTTTATCTGCAGCATCTGGCAGCTTTTTTACTTTTGATGGAGGCAGCAGGGTGTAAAGCTTGTCAAACTATCTTTCTACTTTTTTAAGCTTAGTTTTCATCAGATAAATGATAACATGTCAGAGAAAAGGTCAGTCTTATTTGTTTTTTTCTTCTAAATGTCCAGATGAATCTATACACTGCTGCACTTTCAGTGCAATTTATTTTATTTTTGAACTAACCATTCATTCATTTTCTGAACTGCTTATTCCAATTCAGGGTTGCGGGGAAGCTGGAGCCTATCCCAGCCAGCTTTGGGCAACAGGCAGGGTATACCCTGGACAGCTTGCCAGTCCATCGCAGGGCCACACACAGAGACGAACGACCACACTCATGCTCACACTCACTCCTAGGGGCAATTTAGAGTGAACCTAACATGCATGTCTTTGGGTGGTGGGAGGAAGCTGGAGTACCTGGAGAGAACCCACGCATACACGGGAAGAACATGCAAACTCCACACAGAAAGGCCACTGACCAAACCAGCCAAGGATTGAACCAGCGACCTTCTTGCTGTGAGGCCACAGTGCTAACCACTGCGCCACCGTGCAGCCCTACTTGAACTAACCAGGGCAACAAAAAATTTGAAGGTGGGTGCCATCTCTACATTTCTAAATGAATTATGTATTCACTATAAAAAAAATAAAAAAATAAAAAAAAATCAGCCATAAGCCATATACCGTTGCCATTAGCCTCATTTTGATCCTTGAGAAGAGACACAAAAGATAAAAAAAAAAATGTGAGTTTGGAGCAAAGAAAAACACCTCTTCAATCAAACACCCCTTTGACTTTATACCATTTATCCTGAAAATTTACAAGACTAAATTTATAAGGTTAATCTAAAAGTCTCAATCCCACTGATGGTGGTATTTCTGTAATGACTGGGTGAGCTTCTATCTTTACTTACTGCAAGACTCTGGAGTACTTCCACTTTCATGTTTGCTTTCCTAATTGACAGACTTGGAATGGTGAAAAATAAATAAATACATGAGGAAAATGTCATGGACTAGATAACTCCAAAATGCCTGCCTCGGTCTAAGAGATTAAAGATAATCTTGACTTGAAAAGCTGGAATTTGACCCAAATGTGTCTACAAGCCAGTGGCTTCGGGTGGGGCCACAAACACGACTTATCAGTGCATGGGAGGATTTCTAGCATGGACAGATAACTTACTTTAGCATAAGGACACTGTAAATGTAGCTTAGCAGCTTGCCAGAAACGTCTGTCACTTCATTCATTCTTATCTTCTGTCACAACGTTATCAGCAGATTTGCAGATGGATCGCTTGCATCAGCGGCAGTTGGTAAATTTGCTAACAAAACAATGAAAGCTCAGGGGATCAGATAAATATATATATATACATACTTTATTTAAAAAAATATATATATATAAAAACACAGCTTCTGCAGCGGAAAATTAACACCTTATCAAAGCAGACCTAAGATAAAAGCAATAACACCCTTGGCAACTGTTTGGAAAATATACTGTTTTTCATCAGTGCCCAGGGAGATGCCTCAGCATCACTTGCCTTACCGTGTCTCACACACAACATTAGCTGCAAGGTAGTTGGCAGGAACACAAGCATTTCTTTCAATCTGAAACATTTTGACAGATAATGTGATGTGCAGCTCTCAGGCATGGAGTGGGGCGCTAAGTGTCACTGTTATGTTACCTTGTTCAGCTTCCATTTAGTCAGGGAGGTCTTGCTGAGATACATCTTTTCTACTTTGCCATCTTGGTACAGCTACTATTCAACAGAAATACATAAATGACATATTTCATGCACTTTCTGTGTTTCTCCCCTCACATTTTCATAATAATGAAGGTAGAGAGTATTGAGGGATGTGCATTCCTCTAGTTTCCATTGTCTCTCACTCAGAAACTCTTCTGAATGTCTGTCCTACAAAACAGGATGGAGTTTTAATATGTAATTTTTACATTTAACCTTGGCTATTCAGTTCACTTCTATAAGTTAACCTATTGTGATGCTCACTAATGTGCCCGCAAAATATTTCTTTTTGTAAATGATTAGAATTTTGAATGAAACATCATTCTCTGTAAAAATGTGTTTATTAAATCAAATCAAATCAAACTTTATTTATATAGCACTTTTCGCTCTTAAAAAAACAATACAAAGTGCTTCACATAATAAAACAATTTACATCAAATAGATAAAACACACACACACACACATATATCCACAGTCCCCTTACACCCACCCACAACCACCCTCCCCCGTGCCCTATTAGCCCCTATAACAGTTAAAAGAAGACGGATGGCAAGGTACATGTGCACCAGATAAGGAAACGATATCCTCAGGGTACATCTACACAAAGGGCTACCCCCACCCACGACCACCCAGGCCATCACTGTGGGGGGCCACCCAGGTCTGGGCAGACAGGACCCGGGTGGCCCCCACTATCAAAGCTGGGGTAGGTAATGTGGGGGAGCTAGCTAGATTTGAATGTGGCGCCCTGTCTTGGCTCCTCCCCTTCTGGTTTTGCTTCTTGCGTGAGACAAGGCTTTTTTATTCGCAGCTTTTTCCACCAACAATTTTCTCTTTCTCGGCTGTTTAGGAGGCAAATAAACCGAGCCGGGTCGGGAAATCCTTCCTGCATTTTCTCAGCCATCTTTGCCTTCCGAGTTTCTTCTTCACTACTTTGTATTTTCATCATAACACGCTGTTTATATGCAGGGTGTGGCTATCAGGTATTCACTGTGGGAGGGGGAGGAGGGGAGCCGGGAGAAGAAACTGACGCAATATAAGAAATGAGCAACTCCATTTTGGTCCGAACGTTTGGATTGATCAGAGTTTTTATGGATTTACAGTAAACTGACGAGTCTAACTATATTTCTTATTGTTCATGATTACAGAATGTATAGACTACTATCAGGACAAGGAGTCATTTCACCCAGAGTAAAAAGAAATGTCTCTGAACAAGATTACCTACCCCAGCTTTAGAGTTGGCACTCATTTACTCTTTCAGACGCAGTAACAATACTT
Source organism: Telmatherina bonti (assembly GCF_933228915.1). Lineage (NCBI taxonomy): Eukaryota > Metazoa > Chordata > Actinopteri > Atheriniformes > Telmatherinidae > Telmatherina > Telmatherina bonti. Next base: position 30,527,224 of record NC_136613.1, on the reverse strand, counting down.
TGCCAGTAGGAGGTGCATAGAGGCTGTGAGTCAGTGGTGTGATCCCGTTTACCTCATAAGCTAAGAGATCTTGGAGGAACATGGCCACGTCTCCTGTGCGATCATTGTATACCCTGTTTTCATAGTTAACTTACTGCAGAGCACAATATATTTGACCTAACATATATGACCCGACGACCCTGAGCATGATAACACTGATTCAGAGAATAGACAAATAAATAGATGGGTGAAAAAACCTTTTAGGTTTTTATGACAAGCATAGTTTTTCAGACCATCACTGGAAGAAACCAACACAGAGAGTGATTAAAGCAGCATAGCTTGAACTTCCTAAAGGTTTTACATGTAAGCACACTTAGAAGTTTGAATTATGTATTCTGATTTATTCTACACTAGCTCTCAACACTGTTTCACAACACTGAGAATGCAACTGGAAAGAAAAAGTGTTCAAGTGGTACTAAGCTTTGGTAAGGCCTTCTAGTGTTTTGCTCAGTTCTTTGTGAGCTTGTTTCTTTGCCTTTACAAAGTGTCCCCTGTGCTTCAGGTCCACTCTCTGCCTGCCAGACTGCCACTGTGCTTCAAGCAGATTGTTTCAATCTGCCACGATGACTCTCCCTGCATGCCATTCTGCTCTGCTACACCCCACCTGCCAGCCACACTTTCCACCGACGCCTGCACTCTGCTCAAACAACTCAGCATTCAGCCATTCTCAGTCCCCAACCTTCACAGACCTACCAATAGCAGACATCTGTAATACTTACAAAAGTCCTCTGTCATATGAGTAATCTATGAACTGATTCAATGTATACTGACAAGTTTTAACATTAATAAATTGATATCACACAAACATTTAACAGTATACAAAACCCACAGTACATCATAGAAACACTTTAGCATATGTTGTTTAAATGCGAAGGTTTCTGAGAAAACATGCTAACAAGTGCTGACCAATAATTCTGAAAATATCAAAACCCCTTGTGATGATGGAATAGACTAAGGCTTGAACTCAGACAAAGTAATATTTTAATTTTGTTGGATTTATCATAAAATGTTTTTAATTAAGGATGTTTATGACTATATTTGTCTTTAGGACACTGATTCCGATGCCTGGGGTTTAGGTACATTCTGATAGGCTACCAAGTACCACTTTGGCTTTGAAAACTTCTGCCCTGCATATTTGGCATGCTGATGTTTTGAAAGTATAATTTGATGCAAAATTGGTAAGAAAATGCCAATGCTAACTGTTAGCACAACAGCTGCTTTTCTGCCCTACCAACTTGAAGGACTACATAGGATTGCATAACTCCCTGTGTCTGTGAGTGGTTGAATTAAACAGAAATTGCCACTCATTTGGCAGGATCAGCTAGTATTTTACAATGTTCATGTTGGTATCGGATGGTCACATAAATGCATTTTGGTTCACAGTACAGCGCATAATGTACTTTGAGAACGCTGGTTAATTGCTTTTAAAATGAAGCTATTTACAATATACAACTAGGTTCATGGTTGCAAGATGTCATTCTGTAGATTAAATGTGCCGTCAGAAAGAAATAATGATCATGCCAATGAGCTAATCATGAGATATGACCATGAAAGCTGAGGACCTTTAGGCAGGATCGTTATTAAGTATTTTCTATGCTAATATTGGTATAAATAAACAAATGCATGCTGGTCCACAATACAGAGTATAACTGCCTCGAAAGAAAAGCATGAAAACTGTGAAATTACAACATTTCAAAGCACTGTAAACACTACAGAATGAAAAGCCAAATCATCAACTCTGGGTATGTCTGCAGGCATGCTGGCTTAGTCAAGGGACTGGCAACAGCTGGTTGACTTGGAACAACAACTCAAGTTCCCAATACACATCTCAACCACCATCCAGAGATTTGACATTGTTCTTCTAACTCCACCAAGCAAGTGGTTTTGTTTGAGCAAATGGTTCCTTAGTATGACCATTTAAAAGAGTCCCTTGAGTGAACATGTAAGGAGGTTGATCAGCAGGTACCGGAAGCTAGGTCCCAGCTACATTTAGATGCAGGGTCTTCACAGACGGATCTCCATCCAAAACTTTAAGCATTCTGGGCTAAAAGGAGCAATGAAGAGAGAGTCATTCATCATGCCACCAAAGCAGCAAAGAAAGCCTCATAATGCACAGACTAAAGGGCTATGGAAAGATTGTGCTGTTTTTATATACATATTTTACTTTGTTTGCATGATATATTCATGGGGGGGTCTACACTCATCTATGCCATCCAGCACCATTTTTCCATTCCACACGGAAGGTTTGGTGACTTTAAAAATCAATTCGGAGGGAAATAAAATGAAAAAGAAACTATGTCAGTAAGAAAATAATATAGCACATTAGGATGTTTCTAATTTAACTTAAAAAAATGTTTTATATGAGTTATGCAAGGATATAAAATCACATGACCAGGAAGGAAAAGTGCTTAGAAGTTAGACATCAGATTTAGGTGTCACTGTCATTGTAGTTAATATTATTCTTAATGCTTACAATCCCTCAAACATATTTTTCAGTGTGTTCCAACTTGTTAAAACCAGTCTTGTTAAGTATAGTGAACAGGTGAAGCTTAAAGTTACAGAGTAAAGCTAAGTTTTTGAACTATGCTAAATTAAAGACACACTACAGAACTTTTGCCATTTTCCCCATCACACGTCCCCTGTTGACTTTTAATTTGGCAATCATCTTGGATCCTACCTGACCTGTTAGCTTTCTCCAGCCAGCAAAAGACAATCTTACATTGACTCTTGTTTTATCCCTTTCTCTTCTTTAATCTTCTCGTGTTTCTTTGCCGAATCAGCAACGCTGTGTGTTCCTTATTATACCGTGAAGCAAAATGTCACGGTGAGTCCTCAATGTAAAAGTTGTAGAGTGCAGTTTCTAAACATCAGGACGCTACTGAACAGCAGCAGCTCTAGAACCACGTATAATAGATGTCACTGTGTCATCAAACAAGCCCAAAATACAGAGTTTTAAGGTCAAAAAGTTATGTAAAGTAACTTCAAGTAAAGTCAGAGTAACTTTGATTTATCAATTCATGTCTTTTTTTTTTTTACAAGCATTTTGTCCACTGTTCATCAGCAAAGTGCTCTACTTTGTTTTGATTTTTTTTCTTATTTTTCTTAAAGGTGGAGTATGTAAGATTTTCAATATTTTCAAAATAAATTAACTAAAAAAATAACTGCAATCATAATTAGATAGTTTTTTAAACATGTAGGTTCCAGTCTGTCCAGATTTGATGCGTTAATAAATTACAAGTTTAATTAATGACAGAGACCCTTCTTGAATGTTTTCTGACCAGTAAAAAAAAAACAAAAAACTTTTTTTCCACCAGTAGGGGGAGTATAAGCCTATTTATTGCAGAGCGGCTCTGAGCTACAGCTCACAAGTGATTCCTGCCGTCATTGGAGCTGGCAAGGAGGAGGGGTGGGGGTGAGTTTTGCTCATTACTGCCAACTTGTGGTCGTCTGTGGGGGTAGCATTTTTGTGGTTTTGCTCACAAGCTGGTGTTTGCCACCTGGTGGTGGAAAGAATCGCCTTGAAATCTTACATACGCTGCCTTTAAACAATTCAAAAACAATATCTAAACTACAATTTAAAAATTATTTATTATTACTTTTTCAGCCTCTGGATATTTGAGTGACGATTGTGAGCGTGAACACATTATTAGCACTGTCATAAAAGTGAAATAAAACAAAAGTGACTCAAGTCAGTGGTTGCAGTGGTTTTTAAAAATCTTCTCAGTGTGAGACTCTTTTTATTAATCAACCTATGGCTTTTTACATCATCTATTCACTGTATAGTGGTTTTAAAACAAGGCAGATTGTCCAAAGGTTGTTTGTTGCGAAGGAAGGTTACACTTAAAAATACAAGCTATTTTGGTCGATTGTATGTACTTGGCAGGGTGAAAGCGAGGGGCCAGGACAGTTAAGGTCTCATATTCTAGTCTTAAATTTAGGAATAGTCAAGCTCAAAAGGCTATGCTACAGTAGTATCTTGCAGTGATGATACTGGAATGATTTTTTTTTTTTTTTTTATTGTAAACATTTGTAAAGATTTATGGATTATTATATTTTTAAATTCTCTTCAGCCCATTTCTGTCCGCCCATTTCTGCCTCTTGTCAGCATGGAGGTGCTGATGCATGATGTTATTTCAGTATATTAGATTACTGTAATGCCCTGCTCTTTGATCTCCCCCAAAAAAGTATTACCATTTCTTCACAGCTCAGTGGCACAAGTTCTGATGAGGACCAGAGGGCGGAAAGATATTACACCAGTTAACTGGGCCCTTAACTGTTCCTAAAGTCAGGATTAAAACCAATAGCAAGGCCTGTTTCTACTACCAGGGTCTATCCTACGGAACAACCAGACAGAGGACCTCAAGGAGAGAGCCTCAAGAACTATCGTTTTACCTTGGTTTTAAACTAAATCTTTATTTTAGTTATTTATTCATTAAAGTTTATTTGATTTTTGTTTTAATCTTTGAATGTTTTTACCTCTGGTATTTTTTCTCATGTGGACCAACCACACCAGGGACTCAGACTGCCTGGTGCGCTAGATTGCTGTTATAGTGATCATCCCGTCTGAAGGGCTGGAAGGGGCTACAGTGGCTATTGTTGGGACCACAGTTGGCCGTGATCAGGGTGGTTCCTGTAGTGGCGCTGGCGTGGTAATGGGTTCACTGGTTCCTGGTGTGGATTGATCCCCAAAATCTTGTTTCCTCGACAACAACATCAGCCCAGATGTTCATTATCTTTATTATGTCTAATTTTATTCGTATTTCCATACCAACATTCAATTAAGAGACAGAAAATAGGAGGAACCCCGGGGATCCACTGAACACGGATGCGTTGTGGAAGCGCTGAGCTTTCCACCCGGCACCCTGTTTCACCAGCAGAGTTTCAGAGCAGAACGTCTGTGTCGCGGTTTACATGAGGATTGTGTCATTGTGCATCAAAGTTAGTGTATGCCTACTTAAAATGCTTCATAAAACTTCTTTAAAGTGAACAATAAACCAGCAAATAAAATAGCAGGAACAGTTTGACTGTGTCTCACGTGCTGCTCTTTATTTCTTTATAGTAGTGATGTGTAGTGTCAAAACAAGAGGTTACAAAACGGTGCAGCTTTCCTTCTCCAAGATAAATGTGTGTTTTCCATGGTGTCATTTATAAAGTGAAACGTCTCGCACCAAACGGCTTGGTGCTGGTGCCGCCGGTTATGAAGAAATATTGATGTTTCAGAATAAAATGCATCCAAAGTGGACATTTAGTCTTTTACTGGCAAAATCCACCAGATCCACTTTGGTTTTTTATCAACTGATTTCCTGCCTGAACGATCTGCTCTGCTCTAGACTGACAAGGTTTCAAAGCGGCAAACAGCATAAATAGAACCGACGTGTATTTTAGAGAAGCGGAAAGCAGCAGCGCTACTGGGATGCTTTAGACACACATCGCACCCCTGGTAAAACCAGTCCTTTTTATCAGTATTACTGTGATTAGCTGCACCACGCTGCTTCTGTTTCACCGCAGCGCTTCCACTCCACCGTGGCGCTTCCGCATTCCGTGGATCCCAGGGGTTAGGGGTCTTGTTTGGGTCAAACAAGGAAGGGTTTGAGGAATAGGGGGAATTTGCGGTTTGTTTTTTGTGTTCTGTGTGTGTGTGTGTGTGTGTGTGTGTGTGTTAGAGATTGTAGAATATTTTTAAAGGACTTGATATATATCTTAATATGTGTAGACTGTTATTAAAAACAAGTACTTGAAGCACTTACTTTGTGGTATGGAAATTGCTTTGTAAATAAATCAAATTTGAACTTGAATTTGGAGGAAATGATCTTCAAATTGTGCCCATTGTTTGGCTCAGTCTAACTGTGTCATTTTCCACGATGTTGATAAGAACTTGATGCAAGGATCCATTGAGGGGGCCCTGTGCTACTGGGATTGCATCAAAACGTCAGGTTGTGCATTATAACTAGATAATGTAGCATTAGCCACCGCTATACTCTGAACTTTAACCACACACCTTAGTCATTTATCTTAAAATCTTCCAACTTCTCATGGAACTAGAAATGAACCCATTCTCAAAAGGACAAGAACTCAAGAACAGATTTTGAATAAACTTTCTTCACCTTCCTTTACATAAATGCCATGTGTACAGAGAAATGATGAAGCGAAAGGAAGGCCAAAGTTATTTTTCCTCTAAGACCCAGTTCTACTGGGTCAAGCGCGCCATGTTCCGTGTGCACCACTGACTCCAGAGCGACCATTTTACTCAATAGTTGGGTGCACATCAGGCGTACTATGTGTGAAAAGACTCCCAGGAGTGCCTCATCACGGCTCTCTGCTAAACATAAACAACAGGTCTATTTGTACAGGAGTTCAGAGTGAACCAGACATTAAATCAGACATAGGAACATGTTAAGCTGGATTTATACTTGTGCAGCATCTGTGTATCGTCGGGCTGACATAGTTGTAGTGAAACAGGCTCTAACACTTAAGTGTCAAGTGATGGCGTCGTGTTGCAGTTTTTCTGCCATGGTTACAGCACAAATTCAGAGACAAGCTTAGGTATTGCGAAACACGTAAGCACAAGCTGACCAATCCCAGGGGGGGGACTTTTAATGAACCGTGCTGCAAGAAGATGTGAAGGTCGGGACTGAAAGAGGGGCGTGATGACGTGCAGACCTACGCAGAGCATACTTCGGCATCATGACCATCTTAGGCAGACGCTGCGTGGCAATAAATCAATTTTAAAGACACTCTGCAGAACTTTGACCATTTTTCCTTTCACACACCCCCTATCAACGGCTAATTCACCATCCATCTTGCATCCTACCTGACCTGTTTTCATTCTCCACTCAGCAAAAGACGATCTTGAAATCTTTACAATCTTATCTTTTTTTTAATCTTCTTGTGTTTCTTTGCTGAATGAGCGGTGTTGCGTTTTCAAAATAGCCAGTGTGTTTTCTAGAGTGAAACAAAACTCTGCTGCAAGGTCATGCAACATCCCGGATAATAAAGTTGTACAGTGCAGTTTCTCAGCCACAGGACGCTGCTGGGAAGCAGCGGATCCAGAAATGCACATCATAGATGTCACTGTGTCATGGAACAAGTGTGGGACGCAGATTTTCAACTTAAAAAAATTACGTTTAAAGCATAACTTTCAAAATAATATCTCCTGTGCAGATTTGCGGTCATTGAACTATCTATTGACACCAAGTTAGGATTCAGTCGATCAGAGGTCAGAGTTTTGTTTTTTGTCACCAGTGACAACAAGACATATATCATGGAATTGGGGAATCACAAGAGTTTATATGAAATTACAGAACCATTTTACAAGACAACAGCAGAATAAAGAAGGTCTGGAGCGATATATCAGCTGCTTGGGCAGTAGATGGTCAGCCAAACATAAATGCTAACATATAAACAGATTCTCTTTAACCCTGAACCATTAAGAGATACCTTTTAAAAGAATGCCCGTTTTAGTGATCTTGTTGACGAGTCACGCTGTCTGACACACTATGAGTTGACATGCTGCAGAGGTCAAAATGAAATTGTGGTGTAGCCGTAGCACTGTGAACAGACACAGTTTGTTAAGTTTATTTCCCTAAACGTAAGTTTTTGATCCCTACTAAATATGACACATTCCCTATTGAGAGGCCTTTTTTTTTTTTATCAGAACTATATTTTGAGGTGAACTATGTTTTTTCATGTTTTGTGTGCCACATATGATATTCAGTTTAATTTCTTTAAATGAATTATTAAAATCTCAATTTTACCTCTAAAACCACAATGTGTTGCAAATGAACATTGTGGTATTTTTTCACCATGTTCCATGATGGCCTCTTGCAGAGAATTTTTTTTTCTGTTTAAGTTCATCTGTCCACTCACTGACTACACATAAAAAACTTTTCGAGTACTTTCATGTATTCTCAGTGGTGTCCCCCCGCCTTTTTCTTTCTCTTCCTTTCATCCCATTGGTGTTTCAGATCCAAGGAAAGCTTCATGAATACGTTTTGCAGCTTTTGAGCAATTGAAGATACACCAGCCTTTACACAACTGAAGGTTTGGTAACACTGAAAGATGATTTGTTTTAAAAACAAGGATGTGTGAACTTTTTCAAATGATCGTTTGCACAGTTTGGGACTACTTTGATCAAAAAGGCTCAGCTATGGGTTGTGAACGGCACTTCCTTTGTTAAAGAGCCAGATCTTCTAAGTAGCCATGGAATCTAGAATTTTGCACAAGGCTGAATCAGGTTTTTGGGTGATTTATCAAGCGCGATTACATTAGTAAGCAGCAGATGTTTGAGACCCCCTATTTAAATAAGGGTTTTGTGGTTTTTGCAGTTTGCAGCATGACGAGTTTGGAGAGAAAGTGTGAAGGAATCTGACTGCCACATAAATAAACACTGTATAGGAGCAAACTTATGAAAACATTAATGCTAAAATGATGCAAACAGAAGATGAAGTAGAAACAATAACACATTAATTCAGTTCAATTCAATTCAGCTTTATTTGTATAGCGCCACTTCACAACAATGTTGTCACAGGGCACTTTAGAAATGGACAAAAAGAAAAAAATGTCATTTTAAAACACCTGCAAATGTACTGCCACCTTACAAAAAGAAGGAAAACATGAATGAATATGACACAATCTCTCGTCTCTAAAGGCATGACATATTTTTTCTTGGGATTTCATATATTGACCCACATGCAAGCCAGCCGTCTAAAAAACTCACCTGCTAACAACTTGGATAACGGGACTGTTGGTCAAAAATAAAAGAACCATGCACTGACCCGCTGGGACCAATCAATTCTGCTACTGAAAAAAAAAGTAAACTTTGTTTAACTCAGTTAACCAGTGCAGAGTTCATGGAAACCCAGTAACTGTGACCGCCCAGCAACACAGCTGGACAGCATATCGGGAAGATCCCAGATGTGGCACGCAACATCTGCTATTTGCAGGTATGCATGACTCCTCTCCAAATCCATCCAAAGTTCCTCCAACATGCTCCAAAATGCTGGACAAGTAATATGTTATTGATGACTATTTCCTGGTCAATTTCAACAATATTCACACAAGGATGAGAAACACATTCTCTGTGTCAGCTTGCTTTGTTTTGATGTCTTCTTCTACGAAAGTAACTGCAGCCATGTGCACAATAACACCCACCGACTGTATGCACGTCCTTTTGAAATGAATTAAGTATATGTGCAGTTTCTATCAGCAACATCGCTCTCAGGTTTGATTGATTACATTTCAGTTGCTGAATTAATATAATTTTATTTCTTCCTCCCAACACGCAGAATAGCATGTGAACACATTATATTGCATACAAGACATGCTAACGACATACAAACATGCCGTTTTGCACCTTTGAAAAACGCAACCCTCAGATCATGCTGTTAGTAAAACCTTTTATTCTTTTTTTTTCTGTGCAGTGAGTTTGCACACGTTTTAGTACAACCAGGCCATAATGTCCTTTATGTTTGTTACGTCAAACTGTGTTAAAATCTCAAATTTTTTTCAGTTTTAAGTGGTGTTCTGTGTTTTAGTTACAGATTAACATTTTGTTGAAAAAATAACAGTTTTGTTATTCAATGTTTGTTTTTTACCTTGCAAGATTTTAATGTTTGTGCTACTGACATTGTGCAGAAGATATGTAAACAATTTATTTAAATGGTTGGGGTTAGGGTTTAGAAGAATGAAGGGTTGTTCAAGGGTTTGGCCACACTGATCCTCCTTAATAAAATGGATGAATCAGCAGCTTCTGGCTGAATTTTTGGTAATGTCAGTGATGTGATGACTGGGATTTATGGTCTGGGGTTGCTGATAATGGCTCAGGTCTCGTGGCCCCTCCTGGTCTGCCTCTGACCTTTGTAGATATGCAGATGTGACTGAGTTATGCATAGTAATGCTTGATGATGGTTAGATCTTAGAAAGTAAATGTGGTTGATTTAAGGATTAAAACATGATTTAGTTTATATATTATAAAATACAAGGTTTATTTATTTAATAATATCTTAGCCTTTATCAAGACATCTAAATATGTTTTTATTATCAGAAATCTTACAAGCAAATATATCCGAACTCCCATGTGATATTTCTGTAAGGGTTATATAGGTAGTACTGTGGTGTCAAACGCCGATGCTGTTCAGATTTGTGGGGCTTTTCTGCTGGTCTCTTTCTGTATGTAAATTAACATATAACTAACAACCAAATGCCTGAATAGTACATCGATGCAAATGTCAATATGTAGAATATTTTATGTTACTTTCCAACAAAAGTGATGCTTTACCTTCAGAGGCTCTTTGTTTCACCCCTCTGTTGTTTTTTTTTGTTGCTTTCACTAATTTCAAACAGCTTCTAGAGAAACTTCCTCATGTTTCATACCAGCTAAAACTTATTCAGACTTTATTAGTTTTCCTTCAAAGTCTCTCTAGTGCAGGACTGTGCTGCAGGGGATGGCAATTCCCACAGTACGAGAGTTGGCTTGTGTTTAATGGGGCCTAAGGGCATTACAAAAAGATTGAACATGGCCAGTAAGGGCACCTACTCACGTCACATAAAAAAGAACAAGGGCCACAGCGCGTGACATTTATGAGATAGCTGGCCAAGCAGCGAGTGTTTGGGGACGCTGTTTGCTGTTTGTTGCATGTGTCTGAAGCTCACCAAGAGTGGAATTGACAGATGGGCAGGTGATTGTAAAACGAACAGGGTGTAGAGCAAGATAATTACAAACAGAACAGCTACAACAAAGGAGACATATTTTATATGGTCACAGTGCAGAAGTAATTTGCGTCAACAGTGAGGATTTTTTTCCTTCTCTTTTTGTGTGTGTTCTGTTTTGTTGATTTATTTATTATTTCTGGGTTGAACGTTAATGTTATTCTAGCTTGACAACATATAATTACAGTCCATTTACAGGTCCATTCCACTACAACAACCTGAGTCAATAACTGCCCCAAAATACACACAAAAGACACGTGGTGTATCATACCTGGAGGATGATTCAGTCTTACTTAGCTGTAGTGATCACAAGGGAAGAATGGATGAAATATTCGGAGAGGGAGAAATTTGAGAAGAGATTTATTCATTTAAGCACCCTACTTTAAATGAGCGCTTGAAGAGACTGAAGTCCCTTTTACCCACTGGGACTAGACTCTGGGAGAACTTTTCTACAGTGTTGGTGGCTTTGGAAAAAAAAGCTTTTTAAAGTTGGGAAAAGAAGCTGTAGGGTTTGAAGAAAATTGACATTTAGGGTGCAGAGAGCAGCTAATGGAAGACGCTACACTGCTGCACCTTGGGAAATCAGCGCTACAGTGACGGCAGTATTGTGGGGGATCCAGCTTTGTGGAGGTAAAAAAAAAAGGAAGAATATTTAGTTTGTAACAAAAATCGGAGTTTTTTTTTAATAGCTTTGTTAGAAATGAAAAGCCCTTGATAATGTTCCTCCTTTACAGGTTGAAGAATTCACACTGCTGTTTTTTTTTTTTAAAAAAAGGAAAATATGCTTTAAAAGAGCATTTTGGCTACTGTAATTTTCAATACTAACATTTCAACACAGCCCGACAGCTCAGTCACAGATGAGTAAGAAAACAATAGAAACGCAATATACACAGTTATCATACATAAGGTATGACAATGGTTGCTCATATGCAGATCTATTCAGATGCTTTACCTGTGTTTGGTTGTGTTCAACCGGATTCCTGTGGGTATTGAACAACAGAAGATGGAGAAAGGAGGGAAAATAAACCAACATTTTCGTTTTTTTTTTTACATTTTATAATATTCTGCCATCACCTTTTTTCATCACTTTGCCATGTTAATGTCTCTTAACCTGCTTTTACCTTCTTTCACTCATGTTCCATGTCAAGATGGCAAATTAATAATTTGCATTGAGCTTGCAGTAAATATGATTATGTCTATTTTATGTCTTGTATTAATAGTAACATGAAAAAAGACTTTAAAACAGGGTAAAATAAAAATAAATAAAAGTTTACCTCGAATATTTGACATCTTACACCATTAAGCCAAATGCAGAGACAGTGTTTCTGCAATGTTTCTGTAGGAATTAAGAGGATAAATAAATATGAAAAGCTTTTGATAAATCAACGGTCAGCTGGTGTGAGCACCTCCTGTAACAGCAGATGTTTTGGAAGTTAAAATGGCTCTCAAACTGGGTGTTGGGACACTTATGGTGTTGCAGCATCACTTCAGGGGGTTGCCATATAAATGTAAAAAATATAAAAAAATATAAAAGCTTACATTTATTTGGGATTTTTACCTGGACTGGAGATAAATCAGTTAAATTATCATATTATTTTTAACACATTAATATAAAAACACACATTCGTACACACGCTGTATGAGAAATCTGAATTTGGCATTATTATATTGAAAGAAGTCAATTTGGGGCGTGTAGATCATAGTGGTGATCCGAATCCACCAAACATCACTTTGTCTTTCTTATTCCTTAGGAATCTGACAGTTTCCCAGCCTCACATTTAGAGGATGCTGCAAGAGGATCCATCTGAGAGGAAGTAAGAGGTGTGTGTCAGTCCCGTCAGGAGAAGCTGCATGTGGTGAGGGATGAGAAGCTGAGCGAGATCAGGAAGTACATGTGAAGTCACCGAGGCATGGAAGTCACACATGTTGCATTCCTGGTTGGGGTCGGGGGGGGCTCCTGCCAGTTCCAGAAAAAAAAAAATCAATTTTCCTTTCTATCACTTTTCATTATTGGCCAGATTTCAGTGCTGCCGTTGTCGACAACCATTAGATTTGATCCCATGATTGTGTAGCAGCTTTTCTGAGTTGGACAAGTTGGGGCAGGTTAATGTAGAGCAGGGGTCACCAACACCGGTCCTCAAAGGCTACCATCCTACAGGTTTTAGTGTTTCCATGGTACAACACACCTGACCCAAATCAATGGCTCATAACCAGGCAGATTCATTAAATGACAAGTTGTTGGAGAACATTTTCATTTGAATCAAGTGTGTTTTACCAGGGAGACACTAAAATCTGCAGGATGGTAGCCCTTGAAGACTGGAGTTCTGGAGATTCTGGACTCTACCTGGACCTCTTAAATCCCGATCCCTCTCCGATCAAAAAGCCATTTTTCCTTTTTTGCCACTTTGGATCTTTGAAATCACTTTGAGACTTGATTTGTTTGTTGACTTTACAGGATATTGGCCAGTTGACTGCTCATTGGCTGTCAGCTGTGGCCAGCTGCCACAAGTTAAGTTTTTTATAGGAACCATCAAGCTAAACATGATCCTTCTTATCAGACAGTCACCAATCATCAATCAGTCACCAAACTGATTGATGAAACTTTAGATTGTACTTCATGTTAACTATGTAATCATCCACCAAGAAAAACAGTCCCTCTGCCAAATAGAACTTTAAAGTAGAAGCAAATATTGTGCAGTTAGAAAGATAGAAATTAGCATAAGTTCCAGCTACGATCAGTGAACGGAACACTAGGAAAAAAGGAAATCAGAGGCACAGAACTCTGTGTTCATAGCAGCAGGCATTTTCTGCAGCATTCTGAGAAGGCGTGTAATAATTTTGATCAATAGAAGCACTCAGAGCATGCAGATCTCCACCAAGCTGTTGTATTTTTTAATTTTTTGCTAATATCTGTGGCCATTATTAAGTTAGAAGCTCTAATGGCATAATTGTCCCCATCTCCCCATAGTAAAGTATCCTTTAGAAAAATCCAGGCGTTAATGACCCCCAAAATCTAATCCTGTGTTCCTTATTCTGTTTCTGATTTCTTAAAAAATTCATCAAAATCCATTCAGATATTTTAGTTATATTGCTACAAGACAGCCAGACAGACAAAACAGTTAAGCCGAGTACATGGTAAACCCACAATGTAATTTATGAAATTAATGAAATGAAGAATACTTTATTAATCCCCAAAAGGAAATTCAATATTGTAGTATCTAATAATTAATTTGAGGAAGTCTTGTTCCGGAGACTGATGGCTGCTGGCAGGAATGATCTTCTGTATCTTTCAGTCTTACATTGGACCTGAAGAAGCCTCTCACTGAACACACTTTGTTCTTTCTTTACTGTGTTGTTGAGAGGGTGTGAAGAATCCTCCATCATCTTCATCAGCTTGTGCAGCATTTTTCTTTGGACAATCAGCTCCAGCGGCTCCAGAGTTACTCCAAGCACAGAACCAGCTTTCTTGATCAGTTTGTTGATTCTCTTCAAGTCTCTGGTTCTGATGCTACTACCCCAGCAGATGGCTGCAAAGCTGATTGCACTCTCCACAACAGATTTATAGAAGATATGCAACATCTTGGTGCAGACGTTAAAAGATCTCAGCTTCCTTAAGAGGTACAGTCTGCTCTGACCTTTCTTGTAGATGTAGTCAGTGTTGCATTTCCAGTCCAGCTGAACTCCAAGATACTTGTGTTCCTCCACCACCTCCACCTCTTCTCCCAAGATGGAAACAGTGCTTTGTTTATTCTTGTTCCTCCTGAAGTCAACAATAATCTCTTTTCTTTTGCTGGTATTTAATATAAGATGATTGTCACTGCACCATTTAACAAACTGACTGACCAGTTCTCTGTACTCTGCTTCTTGTCCATCCCTGATACACCCCACAACTGCAGAGTCATCAGAGTATTTCTGCAGATGACAGGACTCAGAGTTGTACTGGAAGTCTGAGGTGTATAGTGTGAAGAGGAATGGCGAGAGTACAGTTCCTTGTGGTGCACCAGTGCTGCTGACCTCCATCTCAGACACACAACCTTTCAGTCTTACAAACGGGGGTCTGTTTGTGAGGTAGTCATAGATCCAGGTGGTTGTGGAGGTATCCACCTGGAATTTATGGAGCTTCTCACATAACAAAGGAGGCTGAATGGTATTAAAAGCACTTGAGAAATCAAAGAACATGACCCTCAGAGTGCTGCTCTCTGGAGCAGGTATTTGATGGCATCTTCAACCCCAAGTCCATTATGATATGCAAACTGTAATGGGTCCTGAAAGGTGTTTACTTGCTTGTTGAGGTGAGCCAGTAAGAGTCTCTACAGGACTTTCATGATGTGAGATGTCAGGGCAACTGGTCTGTAGTCACTTGGTTCAACTGGTTGTGTTTTTTAGGCACTGGAACATTGCAGGAGGTTTTCCACAGCACCGGGACTCTATTTTGTCTCCGACTGAGAATCGGACATAATTGTTTTGAGCAGGTCTTGAGAACTCTGGGACTGACACCATCTGGACCTGCAGCCTTGTTCTGGTTCAGTTTCTCAAGTTGCTTCATAACCTGATTGCAGGAAACAAACAAGGTGGAGGTCTCAGGATGTCCTGACGTGGAGGAAGATGAAGCTGTGTTCTGGTCCATGACTGAGCTGCAGGGTGACAGATTGGAGGCGTGACAGGAAAGCAGTGGGCTTATGGAGGGTGTGTGGTCTGTTGGGCTGGAGGTAGGGGGTGAACTGAACTTGTTGAAGAATATGTTCAGCTCATTTGCTCTGTCCAGACCTCCATCAGGCTGGTCCCCCTTTAACTTGAAGCCGGTGACCTTCTTCATTCCAGACCACACATCCCTCACGTTATTCTGCTGGAGCTGACTTTCTAAATTCTTCCTGTAGTCCTCATTGCACTTCTTAGTTTGTGTTTTAAGTTGTTTTTGTGTTGCCATCAATAATTCCCTGTATCCATCCCTGAAGTCTTTCTTTTTGATATTCAGCAGCTTTGTCAGGTCACTGGTGATCCAGGGTTTGTTATTGGGGAAGCACCTCACTGTTCCTGTTGGGACGATGCTGTCCACACAGAAGTTTATGTAATCTGTCACACACTCAGTCATGGCATTGATATTGTCTCCTTGAGGTTCACAGAGGACATTCCTGTCTGTAGCCTCAAAGCCTCCTCTAAGAGCATCTTCAGCTTCAGCAGACCAGATTTTGATAGTCTTTGTGATGACTGGTTGCTGCTGAACGATGGGCTTGTAGGTGGAGGTGAGAAGAATCAGATTATAGTCAGATCTTCCTAAAGGAGGCAGGGCAGAACAACTGTATCCATTATTCATATTTGCATAAAATAAGTCCAAGATCTTATTTTCTCTGGTGGAGCAGCTGACAAACTGTTGGAATGTTGGTAGAATTGCAGAGAGGGAGACGTTGTTGAAGTCTCCAGAGATCGCCATGAATGAGTTTGGATGCTGTGTTTGTAGCCGGGCAACGACGGAGCTGATGACGTCACAGGCTGTGTCTGGTGCGGTACCAGGTATTATATAAACCACTATCAGAATAACACAGGTAAACTCTCTGGGTGAATAATATGGACGGAAGCTCACAGCTAAAAGTTTGATGTCCCTTGTGCATATCTTCCCCTTGACATTAACATGTCCGGGATGGCACCAACACTGGTTAACCAGCACTGCAATTCCACCACCCTTTAGCTTTCCGCTGTGTTGTCTACTGCGGTCTGCACGGACCGTTTTAAAGCCCGGTACAGACACATTACAGTCAGGGATGTGTTCATGCATGTCTCGGTGAAGCACATAATACTGCACTCTCTGTATTCTTTCTGAGACCTTGCTAGCATCTTGAGCTCATCCGTTTTGTTAGCTAGCAATCTCACATTACCCATGACGACGGTCGGGAGAAATGGTTTAAATCCCCATCACTTTCTTCGCTCTCTGACTCTTGCTCTGCATCCTCTTCTCTTTCTTTTCAACTCCATTGGGATTTGATGTGTTGTTTCGCTGATAATCCTGATTTGGGAGAGGTTAATCAGTTGATCCCGATTGTAAACAAGTCTTTCGTTGCCATGGAGACTCATTAGAACAAGCCTTGAAAGAGCAAAAGTATGCAGAAAAATCTTCCTTGCAACACACCCTCTGAACCGACAATGAAATCCTCAGAAAAAAAATTACCTAATACCTAATTTGAGGTAATTTCTATGTGAGAAGACTTTGTACTTTAAAAAAAAAAAATCAAGATAGCAAGTCAGAGCTACTACAATTTGCTGCCAACAGACGGCGCAATCTAGAATGGAATGGAATTTATGCAACAGAAATGTGGGGCAGAAAGTAGAGATATTCATTATGAAATGAGGTGAAGTAAAAGTCTGAAGTATATACAACTAAATTACTTAAGTATAAACACACACACACACACACACACACACACACACACAATGACAGACTTACTTAGAGTCATGTACTTTGATACATTCCACCATTGCTTTCATTAACAATGAAGCATTGGCTTTTTTCACACTAAATATTTCAGTGTGTCTCAAAAACCTGCATTGTGCATCAGTGTTGTGTGTTTAAGACATGAGACGTGAACACATCTGACTGCAGTTACGCTTCTGGAGATGGTCATAGAGTGCCATGAAGTAGAACATGAATATAACCAGTGGTCCATATGAATGAAAATGGCATTCTCTGCATCTCCTTGCTTTGTTTTGATGTCTCCTTTTTGTGACAGTAACTGCAGCCATGTGCACAATATCACCCACAGACTGCACATCTATTTGAAACCTATTAAATATAGGTGCAGTTTCTATCAGCAACATTGCTCTCAGGTTTGATAGATCACTTTGCACGTGCTAAATTAATATATTTATATTTCTTCTGCTCAACACATGCAGAATAGCGTGTGAACACACTGGCATAAAAGACGTGCTAACTGTATGCAAACATGCTGTTTTTGCACCTTTGAAAACTGCAGCCCTCATGGCATAGTGATTGTAAATCATTTTCTTCTTTTTTTGTGTGCAGTGAGTTTGCACATGTTTTATTCAAGCAAACCCATAACAGATCCAGCTCTTTGTCTATTTAGCCACTGTGTGTGTTAGGGATCCATGTTAGGTCATCAGGTGATGCTCACTCTATGCAGCCACCGAATATTAGCAGTAAAAACCATGTACAGTACATTTAGAAGTTAAACTTCTTGGTACTGCCTTTGGACAAGAATCAAGTGATTGGCTCCTGAACCAGTGATAATAAAACAACAGGATGAGAGTCAGAATGGGTCAATGTCTGGTTCCACAGCTTCAGGTTGTTTTCCTCCTGATTGAGCTAAGGAATGAGATCTGATGACCTGCTAAAGCCATGAAGACCTAAATGAAAGAATGAAGAATTTAATTTTGCTGCTGATTTAAAATGAAACTGCAGGAAGAGCCTGCAATCCTGCCAAGATGAGAACCTGCAAGGAAGAGTCCTAAAGCTCTAAGAAAGCACTGCTGTGACTCACTGTGCTCTCCCAGGGAATTGCACCATCTGGAGCCTCAGAGGTCAGGGAATGTGGCTTAGTTTGGCCTGAGACTTCCATCCATCTTGGGATTGAAATGCAACAAGAACAGATCTCAGTCTATTGATTCTCCCCTTTTTATTCTCATTCTGTTTAGACCTACTTAGACTGCTGGCTGGAGATAAAAAAAAAAAATCAAAGTGGCAATGCACATATCTGCATGTAGCCCCCCCTTCCACCACCACCACCAGCCCTACATGTCAATACTACTGCTGTGTCTTAACTATCCATGTTAATCATTACAAAGAGATATTTCTTGTACTCATGGCTTTCTTCCTTATAGGTTAACATGATAGAGAATTGCTGCTGTAATTTAGTAACTTGTTTGAAATAAAACAACACAAAATGCCCAATTTTTGATAAGAACAAATAATACATTTTGAGGACTGAGGTAAAGAGAATAACCATAATGAATGTGAAGAAATTCAAGCATGGTAAATGTAGTGCACTGATGGTAATGGCTCACTTTTGTTTTCTTTTATAATGATGGTAAGAACATTTTATAATCCTACCTTTAGTAACTATTAAATTAATTCTTGCAAAAGGAAAAGTGAAACTCACTTATTAAATTATTATAATAATAATTGAATGCATTTTAAAATTAGTTGTTGATGAAGAAAAGATGTTTGATTCGTATGGACTTTTCTTTGTTTAAATTGTTGTGCCTTTCTCATATGTGAAATGGTAATAAACAGGCTTAATGAGAATAATGTAGAACAGCATGAAAGATTGAATAAATTACATCTAATATTGCAAGACAATTTTACACCTGAGTATTAGCATTTCATAACTTTTCCAAGAAAGATATTTTCTTAAATGAGAACCATTTATTCAATTGGATTCATCAGAGTCTGGTGAGACATTTTCACATTTTAAAACTTTCATTGCAGACGCGATGACATCCAAAAAGTTCTTATAAAAGTTTTACTAAATAACTCAACAATACAGGAGTATTTTAAATTAACATGTAGGTGTCAGTGACTCTAAAAACCGTTAGCATGGAGCTACATCTACGATATAACAGCAATCAAATGAGCAGCCAATCAAAATATTAATGCATCTGACCAAACAAACGTGGTCCAACAATGTTAGAAAAGAACAAAATCATGAAAATGTAGACAAAATCTAAAGACAGTTCAGATAAAAACAACAACAAAACGTAAAATTTGAAAATATATTGTATTTTTCAATATTCTGATTAGTTTTGGGGTTTAATCATCTTTCACTGAAAGTGTCTCACTAAATGTTTCTTTTTACTTAGTAATATCTTCCATTTTCTCATTTGATCTCCATAATGACAACATTGCAGCCCTATTGATATGTTTCTAACTGTTTTTATGTGTCATTTACAGTATTAAACTTCCTTACTGCTGGTTTATGACCAGGAAAGTCTTCTTGACCTTGACCTGTGTCTGCTGACTTATTCCTGCAATTTAGACGCAAAGGTTATAATTCTGTGGCTCCACAGGAACTTTTGAATTTCCATGAAAAAAGATGGTAGTAATTTTCTCTAGACCTAGCCCTACTTGTAGGGCTTCCAGTACTGATCTTTCTTTGCTTGTTGTCACCGATCTAGGTGTAAAAGCAGATGCAGACCTTAAGATGGATACACGTGTGAATGCAGCAAATGCACCCTGCTTTCCCATCTCAGGCACATCTTGTTTCAGGCAAGTTTTTTTATTCAAGTTTTGAAAATGAGAGCACTCCAGTTCTTGTGGCCCTCCACTGGCATCCTTCACATTTCCTAATTCATTTTAAAATTATTTTGTTTGATTTTAAATCTTTTAATACCCATACCCCTTCTTATTTGTATCACCTGTTGCAGCCATATGTGCCTTGTAGTTCCATTTGGACAAAAGATCAGTCATGACTGGTTGTTCCAAGGCATCACAGGAAACGTAGAAGTTATTGTGCTTTCTGTTTTGAGTCCAAAGCTGTGGAATGTGTTTCCCTGCAAGATTCCCTCTATTGCTGTTTTTAAATCTTGTTTAGAGACACACTTTTATTCCTTGGCCTTTAACCCAGAGTGATGCTGTGGCAGACAATACTTAAGTGTTTTCTTTAAATAAAAATGGTATGGTATAGTATGGTATGGTATGGTATGGTATAGTATGGTATGGTATGGTATGGTATGATATGGTATGGTATGGTATGGTATGGTATGGTATGGTATGGTATGGTATGGTATGATATGGTATGGTATGGTATGATATGGTCAGCATTAGCCCTTAGCTAGTGGAACATTACAGTAGAACTGCTTCTTATAGGATAGTATATGACAACATGAAATTAAACCAGGCCAGTTGCTAATCATTCTATTACTTCTTTGATATTGACATGAATTATTTAATAATGCATTTACTACATGCTAACCAGCGCAACTTGTTTGAAATGTTTCAGGAGTTGCGTTAGCTTTGGTCTGTAGTTGATTAGCTTCAACTAGACGCATTCAGTTTCTACTACAGCAAAATAAAAACTCAGGTGTCTGTTGCAATGTTCTGCAGCTCATCAGGCGTTTCTTGCCGATGTTTGGAATGAACACTAGATGACAAATCTGGTCTGAAATCTATTTAGATCTCTAGTCTTTTCCTCAGAGCAATTAGTTTCCCGCTTTGTCTTTCTGACCTCCTCAGACACAGTTTTTCCCTTCTTGCTTTGTTCAGTCATGACAAACTTTCATTTGAAGAGGAGAAAAATTCTGTACAAAGCAGATCCCGATGTCGCTTTATAGAAACCACAATATTGCCATTCATTTTTATGCTGATGATTGTCTGGTTGTACAGGTTTAAGCTCTGTTCAGCCTCCCTGGCCTCCTCACGCACTGTTTTCACCTTTTTGCTTCATTCAGCCATGACAAACTTTTATTTGAAGGGGAGAAAAATTCTGTACAAAGCAGATCCCCACGTCTTTTTATAGAGTGGGAGTCGTAACTCCTGCAAAGTTACAATGTCTGGTTTTTGAAGAGGGCAGCCCCCTCAGAATGCTGACACACATCTAGCACTGTATATTGACCCCAGAAATTATCCATTATTGGGTTATTGTTTGGTTCAAAAGTTATACAGTATTCCTTTAAAGTATTGTTATTATCACATTAGTATAAAACAATATTGATACCAACTCTGTTTACATGTGTAAATAGGCAAGCTTTTGTCATATATTGCTAAACATCACTGTCCACATATTCCATTGCATGTTTTATGTTGTTAGTTATGCTAGTTATTAAGAAAAAAATCCACTAAAAGGCATTGTCTAACGTCAGTTTCATACATTAGCAAACATGTGCGATGGTCGATGAGATCATAGTTATAGACATCTACACAAAGACGAACAGCACAGTCGACAGTGGTGGTCTGTGCAGCCATGAAATACATCACAACTTCTTTGTTCCTATTACTGGTCACACTCTAAGTATACAGTGTAAGAGTGCTGTCCTGGTTTCTGCTAATGCTGCTTTGTTTGTTTGATTTAGCTTTCTATCTGCAAGTTCTCTGATAACTGGCATAAAGGATGCAAGAGATGGACAGACAGGTCTATCCATATGCATATTTAACTTAATAAAAATAACTTAAATTTGCTTTACACAGTACTCAAAGACACTTTCTATAAAAAAAAGCAGGTAGTAAATATAAAGTTATCAGAGCATAAATGAGACATGCACAGAGTCACATTACAACCAGTGCTGCATGTAACAATGTTCCGGTTACAATATTACTTTTTTGGTTGACAAGGTAAAGTAACAAATTGAAATCACAATATTAGTAAAAAAAAAAAAAAAAAAACTACTTTACTATACCATAAAAACATGCTCTATTGCGTTATATGAGCCGTGTTTGCCTCTGTGTTAAGTCCTGATCTGTTTAAGTGGAACTGCTCCTATGAAGGAAGGAGTAAAATTAAGATGAAAACAGACACAAGGGGGGGGGGGGGATTTGGCCAGTGACGATATTGTCATTCCTTTAATTTATTGCTGAAAGAAAAACAGTACAGTATTTGTATAAATGCACTCAATGTGCAGGTGACAGGTGTCTTTCAACTAGAGCCAAGTCAATGAACTACCTGTTTAAGCATGTATCAGCACAGCTTGACATAATAGCTTCCTTTATCCTGTTTGTGGATTTCAGTGAGAGGCATATTTCTTCCTGCAGACAGTGATATTGTTCTTTCATTTAGTTTTACATGCCATTTTGTATACATTTATACTTTAAACCTTATGTGCAGGGGCTAAATGATGAAGCAGCTGAAATGTTTATTTCTTTTCCATACATGGTGAATTAGGAAATGAGAAAGTAAAGTAATAGGCAGTGAAGTTACTTTGTAAATGTATTCATTCTCTATTCAGCTTAGGTCCTCTAAGGGTCACAGCAAAGCTGAAGCCTATCCCAGTCATCATCAGGTGAGAGCAGTTGGACAGCTCACCAGTCCATCACAGGACCAACACAAAGGGACAAACAACCAATTACGTCCTAGTTGTAGCACATCAAATTCAAAGCTTTGCACCTGGATTACAAAACAATAACTCAAACGGCTCCTGTCTATATTCACTCCTTAATCCAGAGCTACACTCAATATTTACAGTCTACCAGTGAAAGACAGCTGGTGTTACCACCACCACATGGGGCTAGGTCAGTAGCCAGACTCTGTTCCTCTTGTTCCACGGTGGTGGAATGACCTACCAAAATGTCTGATCTGCAGAGTCTTTATCTGCTTTTAAGCACAAGCTAAAGACTCTTAAAGACTCTTCAAGGAGCATTTCCACTCTTAGTTTTATTTTTTGTTTGAGCTGAAGAGCTTTGTTCAGTTCTTTGCAACATTTCAGCACTAAATAAGCAATGCCCAAAACAATGTTTTGTGATCAAATGTTACTCATATTTTAACTATTGCAGGAAAGGAAATGTAACAAAATGAAGTTGTACTGCCTCCTGCACTGCGTGGCAACACCCGTGTCCAACTGGACTTGGAGCAGTCTGACAAGCACTTATCGATGTTGTCCCCGAATGTTGCCTCTACCAAGGAGGTTATGTTTTTATCTGTTTGTTTGTTTGTCTGTTTATTTGTGTTCAAGAAAACTCAAAACGTTATGGATAGATTTAATTACATTTTTAGGAGTTTTTGAAAATGTAAAAAGGAAGAAATGATTTAATTTTGCTGGTGATCTGTTTGAATCCAGGAAGTTTTTAGGACTGTGGCCCATGCCGGAGGTTTTGCGCTCTCCAAGTGCTTTTCTAGTTTGGTTTATTGGTTGTTTACTCTCAGATGTAAATCACTTTGGTGGAAAGTGTCTGCTAAATGACTGTAGGATAGAATATTCATTCCCAGGGAGAAGTTAAAGTGCTCAATGGACCTAACATGCATGTCATTGGACAGTGGGAAAAAGCCAGCGCGCCTGGAGAGAACATACAAACTTTACACTAAAAGGCAACTGTCCAGGCCCGAACCAGACCAAACAAGCAACCTACTTGTTGTGAGGCCACAGTGCTAACCACCACACCACTGTGCAGCTCATTTTCAAATCCACTAGCAAGTGAAATAATCTCCTTACAGTTTACAGAAGCAACAAGTGAGTATTTGCTCTTGTTGAGTAACAATCCCAACACCTTAAATCGGGGTGCTCATGTCTGGTCTTTACTATCCTGCATGTCGGCCTCTGCAAGGCTGGATGACGTGTTGGAGCGGGTTCCACTATTTGATTGTGGTTTGTTGGAGAAGGGTTACATGTAAAATTTTCAGGATAGTAGATCTCAAGGACTGGATTTGGGCATTCCTGCTTTAGATAAATGTGTGCTATTGTTGAGGTAACATCTTCTCCTGGGAGGTCTAGTTATTTCATAAACATAATGTCAAACTTCATGTTGCAAAACTTGTAGAACATGTGTGAATGATTGGTTTCACCATAGATCATATGTTGTTCCTACTGAAAACGCATGGATCATGACAAAGAGGAGAATCAGACGATAACTACCACAATCAGTTCAGCATCCAGTCCAACAATAATCATACATACGCATACAATCTTAACATTAAAGAATGGGAACAGATACTGTTGCAAATCTGTAACAATTAGTATCCTCAGTGAGGCTGTATAGGTGGCTGTAGCTCAGGAGGAAGAGCGGTTGGCTTGCAGCTGGAAAGTTAGGAGATCTATTGTAGGCTTCCCCTGACTATGTGCTGAAGTGTCCTTGTGCAAGCCACTGAACCCTAAGTTGCCCCCGATGTGCCTGTTGGGCTATGAGTGTGTATGTAAGTTGCTTTGGATAAAATGCTAAATGACTGTAGAATAGGATACCATAAAAGACAAGAGCTAATTTTCTGGAAATGAGATTTGTACTTTGGATATCTCATTTCTGAACGCCCCATAAATTCACACTTCTTAAAAAGCTTTTTCATTTCTCTGTAAAGACCTTTTTTTAGCACATGCACGTTACCAAAGACGAAAATGATTTGGTTATGATTTAAAGTACTTGTACTCTTTTTTATTTTATTTTTTATTATTTAACGGCGTGTACGAGAGGCCAACAAGCTGGCGGCTACTCATTCACTCATCTTAAATGGCAACATTAGCTTATCAGCTGTTATTAAGCTGACTGTAGCTCCATGATGACAAACTCTTTAAGCAGATTTAAATACACACATGGTGGAAAGAGGTGTGATTAGGTGGAAACGGGTTGAGGTAAAAGCTGCACACATGTAACAAGTCATCATCCTCCCCTAAATGGTGATTCATGCTGAAATTACAGAGTAAAGACTTACAATACTGGTCTAGATGCACTTCCATGACAATAAGGAATAAAACGTAATGCTAGCAGACAATGTAATGCTCTTCATTCAGTAGAAGAGGCAGTTTGGTGATTTCAGTCTGTTGCTAAATTAAACTTCCATCTTCAGATTGTTCCCATCACACTGGTGTCTGATTGTGCTGCATCACTCATCCACACTGTCACATCAACCCCCTCCTGTCAGAGCCTGCCACATGCAGAGGCCTGGGCTACTCTTGACTCCTTCACAATATGGCTGCCTGGTGCGCTGCACACACACCGACATCAATTAGAGAAAGGTTACCTTGCTCTGCTGCTGGCTGGTTGTCTTTCTGGCTCCAGAAGAGGCAGAGAAAGAAAAGACGAGACAGAGCTTACCCACAATCTAACACCTCCCAGCTCTCCCTTCTCCCACACCACAAGCACTCTTTCTACTTTCCAAATCTGGCCAAGTCATTTTTCAAAAGGTCACCTTTCCACTTTTTGGCTCCTCTAAGTTCTTTAGAGAACAATAACCTTGTACATAAAGAAAAGAAAGGAGTGGTTAACTATGGAACTTGTTTTCCAAAATGCTAATTTAAGTCAGAGCAGTAAACCGCTTTGGGTTCCTCTGCTATTTTATAATTACGCATGGTGGTATTGGGTTCAATATTTCTCTGGCAAAAGGGCTGTGTTTATGCCAGTGGATATTTACTTGAGCAGTGGCGGTTAAAATCTTAAACCCGTCTTCTTTGTTCATCAGATTACACTTCACACTACCACCACGGGCAACTAGTAAACTGGCATCAAAGTAATAATTACAGCAAAGTACCGTTTGCAGCAAGGTTGGAGGGAATGTTTGCTTATGCATATGTTGCTGTTTCTTTTTGTGTGTTGGAGTGTGTAGCTATCAATCCTGTTCTAAATTGGTTTTGCACACTTTGGGAAGGAATGAAGAGCCTAGCGGTCAATGTCTTAAACAGTGGTCACTGTACATGACCAGTGAAGCTTGTCCTGGTAACTATAATCAGTCCAGGACACACTAACCGGTCAGGCAATTGGTCCATTTTGTAAGTGAAGTTTAAATTTAAAGGAGGCCAAATTCTGGATGAATAATTCAATATTCAACCCATATCAAAGCAGATTAGGTGGAAAATACCATAACAGTAGTTTCCTTTACTATGTGAAAACAGAAAAATAAACCTAACAAACAACACTTTGCCTAAAATTGAATCTAGCTGATGTCAGATATAACAGAAAATTTTAACATTTCATCCATGAATAGCAAAGTCAGCCAATAATACACTGTATAATTAAAAGGCAGACTGTCTGAGGCTGAGAGCAAGGATATTATGAGTGATACAGTTAGCATCATTGATCACATTACACACAGAACACAGATGCTCAGTGCAGCTGTTTTCATGCTCCAGCCACTCAACAAACTGTCACATCCTACATCCTGTCAAAGAAGAACCGTGGAGGAACTCTCAGTAACTAACCTGCGCACATACTCGTGTTAGAAAAAGGCTGCGAGAGCTCAACCAACCTGATCCTGTTACATTTTCTGCAACTTCAACTCTGTGAAACATGATCGAAACATCTGCAGCACACAACAAACCAACTTACTGACATAAAAATGTGATTGTGACTTATTAGTCTTAGTAGAAAAGAGTTACACTGAGTATAATCCAGCTGCAGACAATGTCTTCAGAGGCAGACGATGAGGAGGGACACAATTTCTATTTAAAACTGAAAAAAAAGAGTTGTTTTAACAAACATCTCAGGCTGTTGTATAATTAGGAGTCAACAGCATGTTCCAGTGGTGGCTTTTTTTTATTTTCAATCTGGTTACAAAGCTCTGAATGCAGCTGGGAGCTGGAACTTCTGCATGATGACGAAGGTTTCGCGAGTGCTTCTGGAATGGGGAGGGGCCTCTGGCAGTACCTGCGGCTCATTGAGAAGGGTAAATGATGCTTCTTTCATGTCAGTTGCCAGAAGTCTCAGATAACAACAGAAAAATCACAAAGTGGAAATTCACATCAGCCTTTTTGATTGGAATCTGACTGTTTGCTTGAAAAGTCTGCTTCATCTGGGGTAATGTGAATGTGCCGAACAAACTGATTCGGACCAAAGAAGCAGACTCGGTCCGCCTCCAAACGCAGGTTTTGGTCCGTTTCAAGTGGACCAAATACAGGAAGGAAACTACCAAAAAAAGACACTTCCTAAATTCTGAGTAGCGTTGCATTGTGGGTAAATACATAGCGATGGCGTTCAGAGTCCTCTGCTTTGTCTGTTGTTCCTACTGCGTCCATTTTTGCAGTGTATTTCTGAAGTATACTTGCATAAGACAAAAAAAACTAAAAACAAAACAGCGACAGTTTCGTCTCCATGTTTAACTCGCAAGTGGTCGAAACTGAATTTTCTTCTCCATATGGCTCCTCCCTTCTGCTAAATACTAGTGCAGCGCCACCTTTGGTGAGAATGGGAATATAATATTCTAACGGATGTGAATACGATCTCAGTCTATGGACTATTCTGATGTGAAAACAATCTCAATTTGTTTTGTTTTTTTTAAATTAACATTGTTGGAGGTGTCTGAAAAATGTTTAGATCTAAAAGTTATTATAAAATCATCACTGTGTGCATTGGTGTTACAGGAATCAGGCAAACCTTCCATATTACTTGGAACATGAACAGCCATCAAATTCATAATATTTTTCTCCAGGTTTATTTTTCTGTAATTAATGAAAAGCGCATTAAGTCATTTTTCTGAAATGTAGGTGTTTCCATTATCAGTTTTTTAAAGCGATATATGTACAATTCTGCAGGTGATGGAAATGCTGCTATTGACTCAGGAATTTAAGCATCTCGCCTAATCTTTTAATTTGTTTGGAGTTTATATGTCAAGATTTGTGGCTTTTATTGAGTTTAGGTTTGTGTTTTGTTTTCCAGTCTTGTAGATTTAAGCCTTGCTCTTTAATATTAAATAAGTTATTAATGCTGACAGCTCCTGTCTGTCTTGTAGCCTGTTTGATTTTACTTCATGCTTTATTTAGTGAAGTTTGCTCCTTCGTGTATTTGCTTGTCTTAGATCCTGTGTTTGTTTCACACCAGGTTTCCAGTTATTAATTGCCACACCTGCTCTATGTTCGCAGTGATTTCCCTCAGTAGTCCTGCTGGGGGTGTATTCCATGAA
Organism: Telmatherina bonti; assembly: GCF_933228915.1. Classification (NCBI taxonomy): domain Eukaryota; kingdom Metazoa; phylum Chordata; class Actinopteri; order Atheriniformes; family Telmatherinidae; genus Telmatherina; species Telmatherina bonti. Next base: position 30,499,004 of record NC_136613.1, on the reverse strand, counting down.
GCGGAATTAAAGGAAACCTGCTTAGTTATGTGAGTCTGCCTCATCAAAGTGAGAGTTCTGTTCAGTCATCAATAAAAAGGGAGTGGTGGGATTTGAGAAAGATTAAACTGGATTGAGAAGGAGGCAGACCAGAATAAAGCCAGCAAAGCTGACATGGCCGCCACATCTTCATGTGAGTCAGTACAGATCAAAAGTTACTGCAAGCCAAGAAGACAAAAGAGCGAGGAATTAGAGGATGAGAAGGGAAGCGAGTTGGCGAGGAAAGGTTGACAGCAGAGGACTCAGACCTGAAGAGGGGCAGAAACCCACGGGGCGACATGGGGGTCGACACAAGAGGGCCATGTCACAGGAAGCGGGACAGGAAAGGACGAGAAGGGACACATCTGTGTGGGCGCAGCCAGCCGTGTGAGACCGAAACTGTAAGAGGTCAACTGACAGAGCAGGGACTGCTGGGAAAAGGGGCACAGGTAGCTCCACAGGACACAGGTAGGAAGACAGTTGCTTAGAAAGACAGAAGCATGAGAACAAAGGGATGACTACAGTTAACATGAGCTGAATGCAAAACACATGGCATGAAGTAAATGTGCTGCAGGAAACAGGTAGAAACTAGTCTCATATAAAGATGAAAGTAAAAATATCCTCTTAGAGGAGTGTTAAAGAATGAGATACAAAGTGAATGTGGGAATGTGCTTTCGGTGCTTCTTCCAGCAGTGGAGTTTAAAAATAGAAAACTGTGATCTGATTGAAAAGGTTTGGACAGACTTTTAAAGACAGACTGATAAGTGGGCTGGGTTTTCTTGCTACTTCAACTAGATATGAACAACTTTCACCATTCTCTCTCTTTATCTCTCTCTCTCTTACCCCCCCCCCCCCCCCAATAACCCTGTTGCATCATTAACATGTATATCTCCTGTCTCAGCAGGTCTCCTTGGCCGGGAGTAGCAGTTCCTGTTGTCTGTTGTCTTTCTGTCCTCTTCCCCCCACACAGCAGAGGCAGATGGCTGCCTGTCCTGAGCCGGGTTCTGCCGGAGGTTTCCTTCCTGTTAAAAGGGAGTTTTTTTCCTTCCTACTGTCGCCAGTGTGCTTGCTCAGGTTGGACCTCCAACTCAATCTGTTGGTTTCCTTATGTAGGCTATTATGAATTATCTTTCATTATGTTTTTTTTTTTTGTTTTCTTCTGTCTGTAAAGCGTCTTGAGATGGCATTGTCGTGATTTGACGCTATATAAATAAAGTTGAACTGAATTGAAATAGCAGAGATCTAATTTGAAAGCTAATATCTGCCAAACATGCAAAACTAAGAAGAACTGTATAAACCAGTTTTTGACTCGGTCACTTCACTATCTGGATCAGGGATATTCAGTCCTGGTCCTAAAGGACCGGTGTCCTGCACAGGTTTTCCAAGCTGTCCCAGCTACAACACACCTGACACAGACTCAGACAAGCTCTGCACGTCTGATAAACATTTATATCAGGTGTCTTGCAGTGGGGACAACCTTCAGGACACCGACCCCTGATGGCCACGATGGAGGATCCCTGGTCTACATTGTGCTTCAACGGCTTTATCTGTAATTCATATTTTGTTATATCAATGTTAAATAAAAGCCTGTTGATTCTAATGCACAAAAACAAGAGCAGTGTAGCTGTTTTACAGCAGGTTGACTTGCTTTGATCAAACCAGATCCACTTATGCTGAGCGGCAGAGTCACAAGAGAACCGTACAAAACAGAACAATTAAAGATTCAGTTTGATAACTGAATGAATGAACTTTATCTCTTAATGGTTCCTTCACAACTGCTTAATGAGCTCATTAGACTGAAAAAAAGCCCCATTTAAAACTAAAAAGGGAAAAACATAAATCAATTATCTAATTATATGGTTTTTTTTTGCTTAAGCTGGGATCTCCTTTTATTTGCCTAAAATAAAAAATAATGGCTTTCATTAAATAACAAACTTGTAATGTGATTTATTGCAATTCTGTTTTTAAAACTTTATCGTTTTCCTCAAATTCCTCAAACTCGATAAAAAAAGAGGCCAATTTTTTTTAAAAATGGAACACGAAGGAGAAGAAAAAAGTTTCATAGTCCAAAAGTTTCACCATGTCATCATCTTATTACACACCATGACAACATTAATCTCCCATCATCAACAGCAATAATTTATCCATCCAAGCTGTCTAAACCTCTCTGTTACCGTCTGAGCTGCTCTGTCTTTAGTTACGGCATGTTGACGCCATCACAGGTAAAGATATTTAAGGAGTGGAAAAACATGGACATGTAGTATTTTTATGTGGTCTGCGACCCTGAACCTTGGGAACATGGTGGTGTACCTAACCCTGACTAACTGATAGGAACAGTCTTGTATGATAGACACTAAGCATGATGGATGCAGCACTTCATCCCCCGCTGTTCTTACTTAGAGGTGCCTTTCACTCAGTAATATTCTAAATCTAGACATTGTTCCAGACCTTTGTACTCTCTAACAGTTTGATTTTTTTTCATTTTAGTGAGCTTCATGTATATTTAGTTTCCTGATGGTTTTACAGCCTTCACTGCCTTAAAGGTGGAGTATGTAAGATTTTCAATATTTTCAAAATAAATTAACTAATAAAATAACTACAATCATAATTAGATAGTTTTTTTAAAAAACATGTAGGTTCCAGTCTGTCCATATTTGATGTGTTATTAAATTACAAGTTTAATTAATGACAAAGACACTTCTTAAATGTTTGCCTACCAGTAAAAAAAAGTGCTTTTTGTCATTTGTCGATAATTAAACTTGTAATTTAATAACGCATCAAATATGGACAGACTGGAACCTACATGTTCAAAAAACTATCTAAATATGATTGTAGTTATTTTATTAGTTAATTTATTTTGAAAATATTGAAAATCTTACATACTCCACCTTTAACGTTCTTTCTGGTCTCATTTCTGCTGATGATTATCCTGCCATCGTTCTGGGTGGAAAAAGATATACACATATACTTAGCTGTGAATAATTATTTTCCCCCCTTCCTGATTTCTTACTATTTAGCAAGTTTGTTTCAGATCATCACACAAACCTGATGTACATAAAAAATGCAGTTTTTAAAATGGGATTTTATTTATTGAGATAAAAAAAAAAGCTTTCCAATACATGAAAGTTTTCATTTGTTTGCTTTCATTTCTGTCCTTAAAATAGTGGTCAACCTATTAAAGAAGGTGGTTACCGTCAGAAGGTGGTGACGGTAACACTGAAGCAGTGAAGTCAGCGTGGAGCAGAAAGAACACGGCCTGGCAGCTTAACCTGACTGGCTGGCTCCAAGGGTAACGTCATTTAGCTTTTATAAAATCACAACACAACACGTTATCTTTGACAGAAATGTCTCAGTAGCTTCGACAAAGAGGATCAGACAGCGAGGGGAGGGTTACAGTGATGTGGCCGCTGCTTCAATTCAATTCAATTCAATTCAATTCAACTTTATTTATATAGCGTCAAATCACGGCAATGCCATCTCAAGACACTTTACAGACAGAGGGGAAAACATAATGAAAGCCAATTCATAATAGCCTATGTAAGGAAACCAACAGATTGAGTTGAGTCCAACTGAGCTGGTGGATCAGCGACCGATCAGACCCTTAATTTCAATCATCCTGCATTACAACAAACTGAACTGACAGACGCTGATCGAGTGAACTTTATACAAGATGTCCATAATGTCTCTTTACAGCTTACAGGAAGTATTACAAAGATAAGTGATGACATGATTAAAATTTCCTCCATGAACTCCACGGCTGTCAAAGTCTTAAACAACATTTGTTTATTTCCAGGAGTCCTTTTATAGAAAAAGATTCTGTCTAATGACTGATCCCCAAGTTTATTCACAATGATCTGTGTATTTCAGATCATTGTATCTAAACTGTAAACACAGAGTGAAAAAAAAACTACAGGATTAGTTATGGACAACATTCACAATCACATCCTTCAATCTGTCCACATGAACTTTATGAAAACAGGGAGAGTTCTGGATAAATGGAGGAGTGGGCGAACAAGTACATCAGAGAAAAACAGGTGTGTATATATATATATATATATATATATATATATATATATATACATACATTTATATATATATAATTCTTATTTGCAGCCTATTTTTACTTCTTAAGTCCCAAGCCTTTTCATTGAGCATGGTCATGCTTTTTATGGATTAAAATTAGTTCCTTTTTTTATTAAATAATTGGATTGTTTTTATTATGGAGCCCAAAATGCTTTTGAAGTTGATTCAAATAAATTAAAAGAAAAAAAAAGTTTAAGTCATAAAAATGAGGTTGAAAAAAAAAAAGCAGACTGAACACTGACATCGTAAACATCTTTGTTGCATCAAGGCTAAAATAATAGAGTTAACATTTTTTTCTGTTCTTTTACAACCACATTCATGACTCATGATAATGCTCTGCAAACGGACGCACTCTTTCAGCTTAATCTCTTTGCAGATCCATGTATGTTGTGGAATATGCTTCCACTGGCTGGTTAAGTGCAAATGATTAATGATGAATTGTGTCATATAAAAAGGAAATGGGTAATAAGTGCAGTGGCATTTGAAAGCCCATTCAACCTGTTCCATCTCCACCACTATTACTTTTACACAGCAGATGGTGTGACCTAAATCAGCTCGACACACTTCAACCCTTTCATCAAAACACTCGCATTTAGTCATTAGCAGGTAAAATTTGGGTTTGACTTTTACCCCGTTGTCTGTTCATTCCCCACCCCAACCCTTCAGGCCTGCGCTTTCTCTGAGCTGGTAGAATAAATCTATGTAAATTTCTTCAGTGATGTGGGCTTAATTGTTTATTAGGTAGAAAAAAAAAAACAGAAAATGTGTGTGAGGCAGGTGTCACCGGAAGAAAACGTTTGTAAGCCAGAGAAGCCTACAGCTAGAACACACTGAAACACTGTTGGGTTGCATGTCCTCATCTCAAACGTATCTACTGAATGCATGAAGACAGAAAAGTGATGGAATGAAGGAGAGACGGGGGGGTGTATGTGCAATTATCCAACCAATTGTGGGTTGTGTGATGGGTTTTGCACAAATATGTTGGGTCCATATTTCAGACATCAACGGCTCGGGTTTGGTTATCGGAATGCGTTCGGGTGGGTTTGGGTCGGTATAATTGGACTCCAGCAGGACTCTGATCTTGAGGTTCCTAATTTTACTGCAGTGTGCAAAACATTCGTTTTCTGACCACACACTGTTAGTTATGGTTTTCCTCCTACCCAAACAATAATCTGCATCACTTCCTCCTTGTTGATGCTTTATTGCGGTTGGTAGACGTCATTTTCTGATTGGTTGCTGGCTCGTTCGTTTGCAAGCGAACCAAGACCCCTCTTCTTTGGTCCACATCAGACTGCGGTTGGTGTTCATACAGCGCCAAATGAATCATGCTGTTCGTAGAAGCGGACTACGGTCCATTTAAAGCAGACCACACAGTAGCATTGTGAATGAGCTACAGATGTTTAACACTCCTTTTACAAACTCCTGTAAAGGAGCCTTGCAGGGACCGGTCTACTGGAGATGAATGCATGGATGAGTTTCCTCTGGTCTGTCTGGATGCAAACCGTGTGGAAACGATGTGGATTCTGTAACAGCATTAGTCCTGTGATAAAACACCTGCTCATCCTCATTAAACAGATTTTAGAAATGAACCGTCTAATTTTCCTGGTTAAAAAGAGGTTTGAATGGAAATAACATAATTTTAAATGGAACTAGACAAGTAAAGTGTGTTACGTTTTTAGTGTTTTAGCCCTTTTTTTATTTGCAAAAACATTATTTGAAAGGTTAATCGATTTGTTCTTCTGACTGTCAAAAACCCCAAACGTTCATGAATGATGGAGAAAGTTATGAAGAGGTGAACCAATTGGGAAAACCACTCTGTTTTAATTTCAATGGACTCATGTGCAGTTTTACCAGGGTGCAAAGTTAACTGTTAGGCTGCTGTGTGAATGTCTAAAGCCCCTGCAGGAAAAAAAAAACACACTTAAAATGGAAAGATTTTAGATGAGTGCATTAAATTTCAACAAAAAGAAAAAAAAAAAAAAAACATTAAAGAAAGTCTCAGTTAATGCTGACTGCATTAGTGCCACTGCAGATTAGTTGGCGACTGAAAACATCCTCCTGGATCCTGACTGTATAGCAGGGAGCTCCTCTGGGGAGGAGATAAAGTGGCTGACTGTGCTGCCCTGCCTCTGACAAGTTTTTGCTGACTGGACAAATGACAAAGTGGTAGTCTATAAGTCAGAAACAACATCTGGATTTTCTCCAGCAAATGTAATGTGAGATTCAGCGAGTATGAGCACAGAGCTCATTAGCAGGAAAAAAAAAAACGTTTTGAAGTAAATGTCACTTTAACTGCAAAGAAAAGATCAAAACTGAAGGCAAAGACGCCGCATGAAAGCGCTGTTTGAAACGACTGTCAGAGACAGCAAATGTATTCTTCAGCACAGGGCAATGTCACTGCAGATGCAGATTATGAGAAAAACTCTTCAGGGAAAAGCACCGTGTTTAAAGCAGACAAGGTTTAGAGTGGAATGAAAAGATTCAGATGTAGCCGCTGATGTTTTATTGCTAATGAGAGAAGCTTTACTGCAGGCAGTAAAGTTCAGTGCTCGTGGTTCGCTATTTTAGCTGCTGCTAATGCAAAAGTAGCAGCACTTAGGCTTTCTGTTCCAGCTCCCAGCTGAACTTCTGCTATGCTGAAGGCTTTATTATACTGACAAATTTACAAACTCATTTTGTTTGTTGAAAAAAGATACTAAATATGGTTTGATCTTTAGTCTAAGCATGAGGAAACCAAATTTACAGATTTGAAGAGACGAGTTTGTTTGTAGAAACACTGAATTTTAGTTCATTTTTCAGCGGGACCTGAATGCTCGCTCGTACTGAACGTGAAAGCGCCGTGGGCGCCGCCTCTTTGCAGCTGATCGCAGCAACACTAGTAAAAAAGACTAGTTCAGTCAGGTGCACTGCGGTGCGCTTCTGAAACGTCCTAGATGTGCTATCACTTTCAGCTTCTCTAAAATACACATCAGTTCTATTTTTGCTTCGTCAACCTGCGTTCAGGCAGGAAATCAGCTGATGAAAACTAAAATGAATCCGGTGGATTTTGCCAGCCAAAGACTACATGCCCACTTTAAACCACGTTTTACTCTGAAACATCAACATTTCTTCATTACTGGCGGCACCGACACCGAACTACAAGGTGAGAGAGAGTTTCCTTCATAAATAAAAAATATGCATTTATCTCAGCGGAGGAAAGGTGCGCCGTTTTGTAACCTTCTGTTTTGACCCCACACATCCCTGCTATAAAGAAATAAAGAGCAGCATGTGAGACGCGGTCAAACTCTGCTTGCTTTTTTATTTTCTGGGTTTTTGTTTACTTTAAAGTCTTGTAAAAAGCATTTTAAAAAGGCCAACACAAACTATGGCATGATGACGAAATCCTCATGTGAACGGCAACAGTGTACCCACTCCCCAGCTCTTTCACATCCATGTTCAGTGCATCCCCGGGGTATTAATGGCTAATTTGAGCATCTTTTTCTCCTGCCTCCTCTCTGAGTGCTTCCCAGCCAGTAAAAGTCAGTCAGATGTTGACTCTAGTCTTATCTCTTGCTCTGTCCCTTTCTGTTTTCCTTCCTTATGTCAACTAATAATGTCCAGGTGTGTTTTTCATGAATCAGACATGCATTAAACAGCCAGTTGCTGGCATGGGACGCAGTCCAGTTCAGTGACCAGCATCCGAGAAAACAAAGGTGTGAACTGCAACAATGTGCAAGTTGAACATCTGACTGGTTGATTTTTAAATCAATTTAACCAAGTAATTGAAAACCAGAATCCTCATTGTAGCCTCTTTCCCACTCACACACACACACACACACACACACACACACAAAGCACGTGTACACTTTTCCCAAACCTACCTAATCAATTGAATCCTTTGTTAACTGAATGACGCTATACGATGTTTAAAAGAAAGATACGGACAGCTTGATGCTTCTGTGAGGAAATAATATCTTGGGGATCCATTTACAACAGAGTCCAGACCACCCGTGCTTAAGGAGGCTCCGCTACATGGATCACTCAGACTATGGCAGGACAGAGTCCACAGCACAGCCGTAGGGCTGCAGTGCAGGGCCCTTCAGCCACCCAGACAAGGGTAATCACCATGGCAACATTAAAACTGTGCAATATTACTTTTCAGGTACTGTTGTTAAAGCTTCATTTTACTTTAGAGAGGATTTCTTTGTTTTCTTAGTCTGAATAATTTGGTCTGGGTGAGTGTGTGAGCTAAAGAGGAGTCTCAATAAAAACTCAAATGCCACACACTGATAAATACATCTGAGAAATCTAAAACAAAACACCAAGACATTTACCTGTAGGTGGTATAAGGTGTTAATGAACAACACCGATCTTTGGATGGGGGGGGTGGCTTTTACACACACGCTGTTTTATGATGATGATGATGATGATGATGGAAATGATGATGATGATGATGATGATGGAAGATCCTGACATCCACTGTGCACTTTCCTTCAAGCTGTCCTTTGGATTTTTAAGAAAACAGTTTTTTTGTATTAAATTGTCATAATATTTGAATAAATTACTTCTGCAGTGATGCAAAATGTTCTGATTTATCTGTTTTAATCAGCAAATAAATTATATGAGTTACTGAAGCAGGACTGCATTCATTTTTATGTTTATCCTTATTAAGCACATCATATTCTATAATGTAATTCATAGGATTATGAGCACAATTTGATTAAACAGCTCAGTTTTTAAGCAAACTATGGCTTTATAATTACTTTGCTTGATACGTGTTCTGTTTCAACCATCATTAAATAAGTATAAGTATTTATAATTATAAGTTGAATCCACTATAAAAGCATAGGGAGTCATCTTTAATTATACTACATATTTCATGTTGTGTTTAAATATACATCCACACAGTTTTAACAATTGTACATTATTTATACCGACGAGGCTGCAAAAAAGAAGGTCAGCAAAATGAAAATTATGCTGCATAGCAGCAGTTTCTATGAAGGTCTGATGAATTTGTATTATACAAAACCTGATAGATGTTTTGTGTGACCCTGATTTGACATGGTGGACAACATTAATTTTATATAACTGCCTCACAATAGATTGCTGCTTCTAAATTGATTTTGCTCTGTTCTCTTGACTGTGTGCAGAAAGAGGCTGCTTTAGGCTGGAATGAAAAGCTTTGGTGAACTTCAGAGCCCCTCCAACATAACCGGCTTAAGATAAACAAAACACAGAGCTTCTCTTGCCTCTTCAGGAGATGCAACTCTTTTTTTTTTTTTTTTTATCACCAGTATCACATGCAGATTGTGCTGTTGTAATGCAGACAAATGCTAAAAGAACTTCTGAATGAAAAACAAGCAATCTAACGAATTACTGTCTGATGTAGAGTTTAATGGAAGTGTCTGATGATGCTCTGCATCCTTTACAATCTCTTTATTTTTTGGTTTTAATGTTCAGTTTAGCCCTGTGATGGACTGGCGATCTGTCCAGGGTGTACCCTGCCTTTTGCCCAAAGACTGCTGGGATAGGCTCCAGCTTCCCCGCGACCCTTAATCGGATTAAGCGATTTATAATGAATGAATGAATGAATGTTCAATTTAAATCATGAATTTAACCACAGACCAGGACAGTATATTGTGGACAGTGGACAGTTGGACAGCAGGATTTTTAAACCATTATGCCACATAGAAACCACATTTAAACAAGCAATGGCATTGGCCAGATAAAAGGGCCAAATTTACATGTTTACTGGACCAAACACGGTCAGTAGATGGATTTATGATGACTCGCTATGGTCTTTTAATTTAATTTCACATATTCTGACCTCAAAACCACAAATCTGAACTTTGGATGAGCCCAAAACCATGCTTGTGCTGCCATCAGTCAGACATGCTGACATTTAAAAAATGTTAAAGAGATTAAGAAAAGAAAAAGTTGATCGAACAAAGAATAAGGAACAGAGGTTTTGAAGCAGATAAATGATTACAACAATGCTTTTGGTATGACTGCAAGTGAGAGTGGAAGTAATAACCATGTAGGTATTTTATCAAACTGTTTGCTTCTTAGGAAGCAGGGAGGAGGAAGAGGAGGGGACACAGAACTTGACAAGGAAACAACGTTTGATACAGCACAAAAACTTACTGTTCAACGTATAAACACTGTCAATCCTCAGTCATGTCCTGGTGCGTGAATGAACACGTCGTAATGTTGTCGTAAAAATGGGGACGTGTTGTTTTTATCATGCAGACTTGTGTCCTGGTGCATTTCAGGAATGGCTCCACACTGAATAAAATATTGTTTGAAACAAACTGAATGATTTCCCCCAAATGGTAATAAGTAATTAGATTAAATTTATCTAAGTTGTCATCGATGTCCCTGCTGTGGTGGGTGTGGCAGTTTCCTTGGCAACCAGGATCTTTACCTCGGCTGTAGTCAGCAGTATTTATACCTGCTTGGTGTTCCAGTTGTAAAAACCCGCGCAGAAGGCCGTGACAACAATCAGCCACGCTGTTTACGTACAAAAATGTGTTTATTAAAGAAAAGAAATTAAAGTATGTGTATGCAGCTTGTAAAAGTGGAAATCAGTGGTGTAAAGTTGGTGCATGTCAGTGTCTGAACAAACCACAAACCAAGCTGCGGGCTGAGAGAGAGCGCGAGAAGCAAGCCCACAGCCTTATATAGGCAGGTGTGCTGATGAATGGGACCGCCCATAACACACCTACCTGCAGATAAAGAAAGAAAATGTTTAAGACCAGGCCATCACACATCACCAGATTTTCCACTCAGTGCTAACAAGTAACAACACTTGGCCGTTGAGTTTGTCAGTCAGTGAGCGTCATTCGTTTGCCCGCCCCCCCCCCCCCAGGAATCCTGACCTGCCTTCCTTTCACACCATCAGCATTCCTCTGCTCATCTCCAGCAGGAAACCAGTAGATTACAATAAAGCATTCTCACTTATACGCAGCTCTGTGACCACATTTGGATCCTGGTGTCACTCTGAACACACAACACAAGATCAGTTATATTCAGCATCGTTTCTACTCCCAATGAAACACGTTACAACTAGTGGTGTTGGTGGGAGCCTCTCCTTGTACTGCTCCAACTTTAAACAGAGCTGCACATCCCAGCAACAATGTCTGAACCTAAACATAACACAGTAAAGCTCATGACTGATATGTATATGGTAACAATCACAAAGTTTAAATTCCTGCTAACTAAACATTTCCCATGAGCCTCTGCAGTCTTACTAAACTTGTTCTGTTAATGTGAAGATCACTAGGATGATAAAGATATGTCAAGCTTTGTTGTTAGAATATTAAAGTCAGATGATTCCAGATATGAAATGTAGCATTATTTCCTGTTTTTCCTGGAGGAGTGGCACCAGTGCCTCCGTAGACCATCTTCTTCAAGATTAACTGTGTTTAATATGATTGTCACTTAATACCAAAGATTATTTTATTGAGCATCAATAAATAAATTATTGAATTACTCTTGTTAAGTTTTGTTGAAAGTCTGTTGCTAATTGGTTTTAATGGACATTCAGACAAACTACTGGTCAGTTGGAAGGAGGGGTAATAGCTTGGGATGGTTGTCATAACATGTCAGCACCTCAGCTGAGCTGTGTTGTGTTGTGTGGCCATTTATGCCTCGAGCTCCAGGACATCTCTGCTCCGTCCACAAGCAGACTGCAAACCTTGGTCCCAACACACTGCATTCATTTCAGTTTCCATGGAAATCTCTGTTTTTAACAGCAAAAAGTTCTTAAAAACTGACTTTCTCTCACAATATGGAAAAGCTGAGATCCCACTGTTTGTCCATTCCAGCCAGGAAACACACCTGATTGATTTCCATATTTTTAAAATGAAAGCAGCTTCACTCTGCTTAAAACTCCACACTGAAAACTTGTTACCAGAAAAATCTTCACATTTTCATCCTTCTTTGTCAGAAATATTTGATTTTATTACATAAATATTTAATTTGAGATTTGCAAAATATATTCAGACTGCTTCTGTGTAAACTATAAAATTTCTGTGCAAAATATTTATTAGTTTGTGAACCAAAAGTCACAGCATTTCATAAGTAATTCTTCACAAAGAATGTAAAATATATCACTTAGGATATAATTTTGCCCATAATCCAATTAAATGCACAAAATCATTTAAATCCTATTAAAAATAATAATTCTTGTGGCTGATTAGTGGACACATGAGTAACCATTGCCTTTTTGCTGATTTCCAGTTGTAAACTATTTTTATTTTCTGTTATTTTAAAACATTGTAGAAGGTTATTCATGCAGCTCTCACATAGAAATAACCATCCTAAAGCCAACTAAATGTATCCTCATTATTTGTTTGTATATTAAATATTTTGTGCATTTGCAACATATTTCCATCACGTGAGGGGTCACTGCACCTGCACAACCTGTGCATTTGTTCTTCCTGTCTATGCTTTTAGTCTGACAGCAACAGAAAATTACGGATTGTACGCATTTGCATGATGAAGGTTATCACAAATAAGTTACAAGTTTTGGTAAAATAGGAAAGTTTTGCTCTTGAAAAACCTTATTTTTTGTGTGCGAATGTGTCAATTCATGGTTGACATCCATCCACCCGTCATATTTTTCTGCTTCTCCGGGGTAAGTTGTGGTAAAAAAGAGAAACCTACATGACTTCTTCCAACTCCTCAAGGCATATCCTCAGGTGTCCCTATGCCAGCTGACAAACATAGTCCATTCGGCATATCCTGGGTCTTCCCCAGACCCTCCTCCCAGTGAGACAAGCCTGGAGCTGTTACAAGTGTCCAGCTGGAATCCTAACATCTTGCCATCCCCGTTCGCTCGCTTAACTCTTTCCCCACCATTGATGATATATTCTTTTAATCATATCAAAACTCTTTGATGATCCATGTTCACCAGGTTATAATGTAGGCAGAGCTGCTGCTGATTCTGTGAATGAACACAAACAGCTGAAATTATGAAGCAACACAGTAAATAACACTTTCAGACTTCAGGTCGAAAATGCTCCACAGAAAACTTACTCCGCAACAGAAGCCTTCAAGATAATTATGGATATTTATGATAACTCAATCTTTGATTTGCCAGAGGAATGAATCAGTGACAGAGGCAATAGGTACGGTTACATGATGTTTTTTTTTATTTGGAATTAATAATTCGAGATTAAAATATTCAGAATTAACGTATTCTCCTACGAGTTTACATGAAATAAGAATTCCGAATGAAAGTTTACATGAAACATGTCCTCACTCAATTCCTCTTTAGAGCGGCGGGTTGGGAAGGGTTCTGATTGGACAGAGGGTGACATATGACGTATACCGGAAATAAACAAAGTTGGCTCCCTGCTTCTTGTCTTTGCAGTTGTAACTTAATAAGTAGCAGTTTTGCTGCTATTTTTATTATAAATGTGAAGTAGCAGCTCAACACGAGCATACTACTTCACATTTTGCAGCAACTGAGAAGGAGAAGAAAGATAGACCACCGAATACGGGAGGCAAAACAACGCGCGTCATCGGGACAGGACAAGATAATCGAGCATGATCATGGAATTAATTTAGAGCAGAATGAAGGTTTACACGACAGCGGAATTAAATAGTTCGGAAATAAAATGCAAATAAACCAGCTATTTACATCGGAATTAGGTTTAATTCCGAATAGAAATTAGCATTAGGAATTTAGTGTTTACACGGTCATTTTTCATCAGTTTAAAGCGGAATAACTTTTATTCGGAATTAAAACTTTCATGTATATGTAGCAAATAAGGATGTTTGGATTTTGGATGTTGATATGTAATGTGTGGATAAATTAATGTTTGTAAATATATAAAGTTCACAATAAAATCTACAGCTTTAGGAGATGTTCAGAGAGTGAAGCTATGGTGACCCGAAACATTCTAAAAAGGTTTTCCTGTTTTTGTTGTTTCAGAAGCAGAAAAATCCTTCAGACAAGACAACAGAGCGCTAACAGATTTTCTAGGAAATGTGCACATGTCCGAGCATTATTTCTCATCAGAAATCACATGAACCATTTGTGAGACCTGCCTGAAATATGTTTATTTCCTAACCCTTTAAATGTAAACATAAAATCCCCTTTTCACTGAACTGCATGAAGAAGAAAGTGTTTAGATTATGTGAGACTAAAATCTTGATGTTCATATCAAGTAACAATTTTGATTTTGTACTGCAACAAACAAACAAAAACATTGCAAAGCAAAGTGACATAAGTTCTTACATAAATCTACATTAATATATCAGGACTTATAGACTTACTGAGTTTTTTTTTACACACTTTTCTTTTTTTAAACAGGTGACACGTTCTCTTTAAAGTTCCAGCAATCGGTATCTTTTATCATTGTAATCACTTATTAGGTATTTTTAAGTGTTCATTCTAATAGGATTTCTTTCCCTTTTTTACTCCTATTATGTCTGGACCACTGATTAGCAAAATCCTAAAAGCACAAGGACACAAAAGATGAATAATAATAATAAAAAGGAGAAAATTAGCAGCTTTATTACCAACAAAGGGATTGACACATAAATGTGTCAATCTTGTTCCTTTGTGCGGTGGTGGAGAGACTCATTACAGATGAGTATAACCAATTTAAAATGATATATGGCCAGAATCTACAAGTCAATGGGTCTCCAATGTGCAGCATGCTGATAACACTGTAGTAAGGGAATGACTCGGCCAACAAGGTAGTCTCACATGAAATGCAAAGACCTGCATGTGTTAGAGAAAAAGCATGGAGTTAAACAGGGAAACACTGTGCTGACAGCACTTCCTGTCACTACAAACATTTGGCAATTGAAGCTGTGTAAAATGGAAATAAAATGCACAGATTTGGAAATCTCGACTAATATTTTATTCCTTCTATATAATAAACTACATATCAGATGTTGAAACTAAGACATTTGATCATTTCAAGGACAGCATCAGCTCATTTTAAATCTGATGGCAGAAACACATCTCTAACAAGGTGAAACGGTGATGTTGACGACATTGTTGCAGCCTTTTTCTTCTGTCATCTGTCTTGGAACGTTTTAGTTGCTGCTTCATTATGCTCCAGATGTTTCATTTCATTCCTTGCCGAGAGAGGACACGTCACCCATTGCCGGCTGAGGACAGTGGTCTCGGATTTCTAGGTGCCAATTCTCATCCCAGCCGCTTTACGCTCATCTGAGGATAACTTCAGCGGCAGTTGGCCATCAGAGCAGAATGGGACAAACATAATCGCATCATCTGCAAAAATAAAAAAGGCCAAATATTGACTCCACAAAACCATCATTATTAAAACCTTAGTTTTGCCTGGGGATCTGCCCAAAAAGGTCATGACCAGAACTGATGCTAAAAGGCAGCCTCTAACCATAACCAGAATGTAGAAACTACGCAGAAATAAAAACTCTTAACACAGTACAGGGACCAATCAGCTCATACAAAAGACTTCAGTCCATACTCCTAGGAGCACAACCCCCGTCCCACCACAAGACTTCCTAAGGGACATTGTTAAATACCTTCTCCAACTCACAATGCACATGAACACTGGTTCGGGAAGCTTCCATGCCCCCAGTTAGTCCCTGCAGAGGGTCTAGAGCTGGTCCGCTGGTCCACTGTTCCACGACCAGGATAGAACCCACACTGCTCCTCCTCAATCCAAAGCTTGCCCTTCCAACAGAACCTCTTCTCTAGAACCCCCAAAAGGAAGAGAACGGTGACTCCTACATTTAAACAGATTTTCTGGGCCTCCTTCTTGAAGAGGGGAAGCTCCACTCCAGTCTGCCCCTCTAGAGACACTGTCCAGCCCCATGTTATGTTTCAAAGGTAAGTCAGCCAAGACAGCCCCCCAACATCCAAAGCCATAAGAAAATTTGGGCCGATTTTCTCCACCCAAGGAGCTTTTCAACCAACTTTCAACCTTTCACCTCAGTCCCAGAGATAGGAAAGCCCACCTTTGTGTCCCCAGAATTAGATTCTTTGTGGGATTGTAGACTCTTCAAAGTATTCCTTCCACCAGCTTACCTGTTGCCAATTAATCTGATTAGTTGTCAAAAGTTCTTCCAGGTCTTACTGAGCAGTACCAGTTACTTTTTCTTGCATCAGACAAGAAAGGGGACATTACTCTCCTAAAACTCCAGCAACTGTTTTCCTCACTTCCGGTGAGGACAATATGCTGCTGCTAACAAATACAAACTGAGCTAATGTTTACCATAAAATGGTAAAATGTCTCAGTTTCAACATCCAACCTCTTGTTTGTGTTTTACTGGGACTGAAATATGGGTTGATGAGAGTCACAAGCATTATAGTTTTTATTTACATTTTACGCAGCATCCTAACTTTTCTCATTATTGATGATGTATAGTTTCTAGTCCTACAACAGTGATTCTAGTCCAACCATTGTGTTCATATATGAAATTTCATCACTGCAGTATTTATATGTCGATGTACCATCTACAGGTTTCACATGTCCCAGCAGAAGCTCTTGGAATTTTATGTTGCTGTTCCCACTGTAATCCAACAAACAATAGCATCCAATTTAGTGTGTCATCGTGAAGTTGTGTTTGTGTGTGGTGGTATGGGTTCAAGGTAAGCCAGTCTGTACTCTCCAACAATCGCAGTCTTCACTTCAGGCAACAAATTTCTCATGAATTTTAAAATGCATGTGATTGATAATCAGAGACAAGTGGGATACAGTGCAATGTGATTAGTGTTCATCAGGAGACTGTGTGTGTGTGTGTGTGTGTGTATGTGTGTACATGTGTATCGTGCAGCAGCCTCCAGCTGCCCCACAGCTTACAAACTGTCTGCAGCCATCATGGAGGAAGGCCCTCATTGTGTGAAGGACAAAAGCGGCGTGTGCCACCGGTGGGAGATAACAGTGATTTATGAGGGACTGTCACTGCAGCGGCAGGTAAACATGCACTTTGGAGGTGTGTCTGCAATCTTACCGCCATTCTGTGCCCATATGAAAAGGCTGCCAGGAATGAACAGCATATTCACCTTCACAGTGACCAGCCAACAACCGGCGCTGCAGCACTGAAACCTCAAGAGAATGGTGAAATATGAACACGTTTGAAAGGATCGGAGGTGCAATTAAGTTGTGTCACCTACTATGAGAGACTTACTTCCAAATGTAACAAGTGTGTCATCTACTAAAAGATTGTGATTTCTGTTTATAATGTACAGAAAAAAAACTATTAAAAAAAAAAGAACTTTAAAGTGTAAGAATGAAAGAAGATGCATTAAGATTGGCAGAAAACAGTAGTTAAATCTGTGTTTGGCAGTCCAATGTGGTGGTTTGCAACATCAACCGATACCTTCGGTGAAAAAATACAAAATTTAAAATGTCTGAAATATTCAGGGTGTGACCATGGTGACGTCCAAAATCTAGTGAACTAAACTGTGACAAGACACAGTCTAAAAGTCTAAAACAAGAGATGTGACAGTGTGACTGACAAAGATACTGTCACAATGCCGCATTCATAAAATATAAGCCCGTGGGATGGATTGCACAAGCTGATGATGTGTCTTCGCTCAATATTTTTCTATACACTTTTGATTATCTCTTTTCAGCACACATTTGCTGTGCAGTTTGACACTCCACAAACTGATATCTTGGAGCCAAACTGAGCCCATCTCGTACTGTGGAACGTGTAATAAGTTCATAGTGATTGTTGCTGCAGAGTAAAAAGGATGCCTTAAGTCCTGGGTGTACCGCTATCTTCTGGCTCCTGTTTTGTTGAAAATGGGGAGAAAAAAAAAAGTGGTGGGATTGCATCACAGCTCTTGACTGCATCCTCACAAATCACAAGGAGGAAGTCACTCTGTACTCTTTGAATCTGATATTTACTTTTCATCATGTGGCTGACGACATTGAGCCTCACAGTAGTGTTGATAGTGATCATGTGTATTAAACCAATGTTTCTCAAACCGTGTGCTCTGCTGGAAGCTTTAATGTGGTGCAGAATTTTATATATTAGGATTGTAAATACATCTCTGCGAAGAACTGAGATTTTCAGTAGTTTGTAAATGTTTGCTAACCAAAGTAAATGCAAAGGATTTACAGAAAAAAAAAAAAAAAAAAAAAAACTCTGCCACATCCAGCCTTACTACGTTGGCACCGTATCTGAACAAAACAGATATTCCAAAGATTTTGGTAGATGTATATTTGTCTTGGTCCAATATTAACACAGCAAGGCAAATGTCTTCTTGTGATACAAACAAAACTACCACAATGAAGAAAACTAGTACTCTGATGTTTCACTGTCAAAGTATTGGAATAGGACAAAGTAATGATTTAACATATGCTTCCTAACCATAAACTGTATATGAAAGATGGACAAAGCCTCCGGCCGTAAAAAGTGCATAAAACTGCAGTTTCTCCTTCATCCACTAGGGGCTCCAAAACAGAGCAAATCCCCATAGACTCCCATGTTAAAAAGACCAACTTCCCAGCAGAAATAAACATGTTTACAGCCAGGTTCATAAATCCATTTTCGGTTTAATACGTCAGGTTCACCTTCATGACAACTGTGGGGGGAGTGAATTTTTTTTCTAACTCTCGCCCATTTAAAAGTAATTCAGTCTCAAAGTTCGCCATATTTTGGGGTGTGTCCTTTTTACTGACAGGTACCCGATCTCCTGCTTCAAGTCAGAAGAACGCAGAACAACCGTGGTTTTTAGCTGGTTAACAACGTGACTTAGCTTTAGCCCGCTTACCTCCGTTGGCTAATTAGCTCCTGTTATCTTGGGGTTAGCTCGGTTAGCTCTTAGCTACAGGCAACTTGGAGTTCGCTCGATGTCAATCATCCACCATGACGCTCACAGCCCCCCTCTCAGCTCCACCTCTTTGCCCATATATTTATTTTCTGGGTGAGACGACACGCATGACGCTGCCAAGATGGCGATGGTAGGAACCGCCCATCGAGCTTCAATTCAGCTCTTCAGAAACCTATGGGTGACATCACGGAGGCTCCGTCCATCTCTTCATATACAGTCTCTGTTCTTAACCCAACCCTAACCCTGTTACACACGAAAAAATATGACAGCCTGGCGTGTTAACCACCACCAGGAAATCTTCAGAAGAAGCGGAGTCCCAGTCTATCCTGCCGACGTTCCTGTAGGGGAATGAACACCCAATTAATCTCCCTTCTTCCAGGGCCTTAAAAGTTCTCAAACCACATGCACATTTGGAAGCGAAAAGCACTGATGTTCCTTTCACTCACACCACTGAAGCATCAATCCCCACAGCCGATCAATCCCTGCCGTGATTGTCTCCAGCAGCGTCCCCTCTGGCCACAGCAGTTAGAGAGCGTTGAATTCTAGTCCATTCCGTGACCCATGACCAGCCACCACCGCCGCCGCCACCTCCAACTCTGACGACTCCTCCTCCGAACTGGAAATGTTTGTGTTCCAATCACCTGATTGCTCCCACCTGTTTCTCATTAACCAGCAGACAGAGTCCAATCCCATTTTGAGCCCTCGTTTCCACAGAGTCATCAGCTCTTCAGACACCAAAACCTAAAAACACATTTAAAACCCATGCCTCTTGACATATACACTACTGGTCAGAAGTTTCAAAACCCTTTCCAACTGCATTTAATGGAAAAGTTTCCCAGAACTGATGACAAGAGGTGTAGCTTACATGTGACCGGTGAAAAGAGCAAACCAGTAAAGCAGATGATGAACAGGGAGAAGATGAAGAATAAGAAGAGAAGAGACAAACTCTGGGGAACTGTAGAAATTTTGAACCTGTAACCTTTGTTCTTACCGTCAGATGGCTCCTCAGGATATGTTTTATGGCCTTTGCCGCATTCGGTTTAGGTTTCAAAATCCCCTCTGCTCCCCTTTAATTTACAGAACTACATGTACCATGTCACACTGCATAAAAACTGGTTTATTTGTGCTGCAATGTGTTCAGAATGTGTTGCTGGGTTTCTTTAGCCAGTTTGTGGTTGTAAAATGGATGAAATTCTTCTAGCTTATAACTTGTCCAATACTGGGCAGATTAGCATAAACCTTAACTTCAAGCTAGTTTTTATTGCCACATCATACTGTGTTTTTAGAGAGACCGTACTTATTTCTAATACTTTAAGATTCATTCATTCATTCATTCATTTTCCCAACCGCTTAATCCAATTCAGGGTCACGGGGAAGCTGGAGCCTATCCCAGCAGTCTTTGGGCGAAAGGCATGGTACACCCTGGACAGCTCACCAGTCCATCACAGGGCCATACTTTGTGATAAGGTTATATATATATTCATTGGCAGGGTTTGCACTTACCCTGACCAGTTTCACCACTTTTGACACATTATCAACTTGGCAGTCTATTCAGCGACATATTCAGTCATACTTAGTGTCTCAGGCTGGATGATTCCTGACTCGCTCTTCAGGATATTCAAATAAATCCAGATAAAGGAAGAAAATAACTCATCCCAAAATTGTCAAACTGCAATGGAACAGAGGTTTGCAGTAGCATCATCCTCATGTAGAACATGCACTTCCTCTTTTGATGCTATCGATTGTTGTTAGATACATGGACATGATGGATTGTTTTCTCCAGTCAACCATTCTGGTTTACCAAATTAACCATCAACAAGCAGTAGTTTATTGTTTATTCCTCACACATCTGTTGTAGTTGCATGAAGGCACTCATTCCATGAAACCGTGTCAATCTTAAAGTGTTCTAAAACACTGCTAGCAAGCGCAGCTCACAACAACCCTGTCTTAGAGTCTTTCCCTGTGATTCCTTTCTCTCTTTTCTATTTTGGTAATCTCATTTTGCTTCAAAGTTCTCTTGAAATCAGAAGCATCAGTCACAGCGTGTCAGTGTTTCCAGACAACTATTTTTGCTCATCCTGTTGCAGGTGTAGTTTGCACCTTTCAGTGTGGGGGATGCTGCTGCAAATTTTATTTTAGGCCAGCGAGGTGTCACTCAAATTTCATCCTCTACCACCATTTCTACAGATCCTAACTTCTCCAACTTAGTGAAGCCCCCAGACTGCAGTGAAAGAGAAGCTCCTCATCGAGAATGAACTGGATTAGTGTTGCTGTGTATTATATTTTACAAAAATCTTCAAGTCTTTCCAAATGTAAACTAACTTTGCTGCTTTGACCAAAACACAAAAGTGTCATCTAAACCTAACTAACTTAAAAGAGACAAAAATAGTTTTAAAACCAGTTTTCCTAGTTTTACAGTGATGTGCCGTACCACCACCACCACTCCAGCTTCCTAGTAAATATAAAAATGTAGTTTAATCAATATTAAATTGGAATAATTGTAGCCAGATCTAACGAAACAAGTGTTTTCAAGCAGTCAATAACGTCCATAACCGCCCAAGATTAGATGGAGGGTTGAAAATCCCAGAGCCTGTGTAAACCATGTAATATCCAGTGGAGATGCTACTGGTGCTGGGATGAACTTGTTCACTGGCTTTCAGCTCAGCTGTGAAACAGTCAATAATTAGAAAAGTTTTATCAGTAAATCAATCTTTTGAACTCATGCTGGAGTGAAATTAGGTATACTGATGAAACGTCAGGCTTCATGACATCCAAACACACCATTTCCAGCTGCATTCTCATCCAGTTAGCTCTTAAAATGCTTAACATGGACTTGTGGTCCTGCAGCAGAGTTTAGGGTGTCACAACCAGAAGATGAGATATATGGTGAACCCCTAAAACCAAAACAGGATGTTTGTTTTCAGTTTGGCCATTTTTGAAGCAGATTGGTCTTGGGAGGCAGAAACTCAGCGAAATCATTCATTCAAAACCCATGAGTCTTTGAAGGAGATAGATAGTAGTAAGTTAGGAGGTCAGCTTGATCCAGAGGTGATCAAAGATGAACTGTTTGCGGGGGGGGGGGGGGGGCTCAAGGTGGGCAGGCAGGTGAATTTCACTGGAAACTTTGGCTGATGTTGGCTAATGAAGGAGACCAGTTGGAACGTAGATAAGCCACGAACACAAGCCACTGTGGGATAAACAATGGAAAAGCACAGACACAGACAAGTTATTCAGATGAAAAGTGTTAAATCAGAGACTGCCTGAAAAGGCCGGATTACTGCTGAAGGAGCAGCTGATCTCATGGAGATCAGGTGCACAAAATGGTCTAAGTGAGGAACTCTGTAATGATACTGATGAGTCACACCTGTGACACATTGCAAGTCAGCATCCGGGCTCCACTCCAGGAGGATCCACAAAAACATGCCAAATACCTTTTTTTATCCAGTTTGTGGTCTATATGAGGTGCCGTACAGGAGGGGTCCCCAACCCTGGTCCTCAAGGACCAGAATCCTGCAGGTTTTCCAAGTGTTCCTGCTGGAACACACCTGACTCAGACTCAGACAAGCTCTGCACATATCTGCTAAATACACATTGATTTGAATCAGGTGTGTGTGCAGCGGGACACTTGGATAACATGTCCTTGAGGTCCTTGAGGACCAGGATTGGGGAACCCTGCAGTACAGGACAGGATACATACGAGACACCCTGCAACCATTTCATTCAGTGTTAACAATACTGAATGTGAGAGTTTATATATGAGTTTGTGAGCTGATCACATTGTAAATGGAAGGTTATGTGTGTATGTGTGAGGTGACAATGGTTTGGAAGAGAAGTTGTAGTACAGAGGTGTCCAGCTCCGGTCCTCGAGGGCCAGAATCCTGCAGGTTTTCTATGTATCCCTGCGCAGACACACCTGATTCAAATTAATTAGTAGTAGAGCTTAATCAGTTGTGCACGTCATTGGCTGTTTGATCCATTTAGTGGAAGCTAGATGTGTTGGAACAGGAATACATGGGAAACCTGCAGGACAGCGGCCCTCGAGGACCCAACTTTGGACACTCCTGTTGTAGTATGTACAAGACATTTAGATATATGGCACTTTATGAAGCAGATAAAATAGTATTTTTAGAAATACAAATGAGTCAGAATGCTGGGGAGGACATGTCGCCAGGAATCCACCACCGGCTGATAAAGACGTGCCATGATGGACGTCGGATGACGTTTCTGAGCAAGAATGAATTGACAGTCGAAACATGTTAAAAAGGTAAAACCATCACCTTTCTAAAAATACTCTGGTATAAAAAAAACAACTGCATATCAGTCAGAGTGGACAGATGAACTCAGTCACACTTGTAGTAAAACACAGAAAGAAGAAGGGCTTATGGTAAACAATGTATGCAAAGTACAAAGAATGATTTCAGAGATGTGTGTGGCAGTTT